>NW_025210463.1:19048-19523 GCF_004010195.1 Chiloscyllium plagiosum
GGAAGGTGTGCCAAGCTGGCTAAGATAAATGGGAGGGTGGGAGTGGAACTTGGGGGAAGGTAGCTTGGAAAGCGATAGGTAGATGCAAGTGGGGGGATGATGGTGATGGGTCAGAGTGGAAGCTGGAGCGGATAGGTGGGAAGTACAATGTCCTTGTGGAGGGAGGAGGAGAACTTCTTCAAGGTGGGCATCCTGGAGCAAAACCTGTTTCAAGGGATTTGGACAAGGAGTTCTGGGAAAGAAAGGTATGGATGGAAAAGGCAAGCAGTCTAGAAGTTTGGAAAGAAACAGCAGGTTGGAGTTGGGATAGTAGTTGGCTGGGGTGGAGAGGTCAGGGATTGTTTTCTCTTTCAAGAAGAGGAGTGATTACATCAGAATTGAAGAAGTGATTCACAAGAGCTGGAGAGAGGGAATGTCTAACAATATCAGATAAGGTGGATTCCAGGATGGGAGGTTGGGGGAATCAATCGACTAC
>NW_025210464.1:0-2533 GCF_004010195.1 Chiloscyllium plagiosum
AACACAAACACATTTTCCATTCTATGCTCCATATACCAAAATTTGTTGTTCGTTTGACTAACTTATTAACTAGTGTCTTCTTCATATACAAATAAAAACAAAAAAAGTGAAAAATATTGCATTGTCCATTCCATTGGAATGTGGCGACAGCCTATGTCTTTGACCAAATATTCTTTCTGTATTATGGAAGAATACAAACATTTGAAATTGTCTGTGTCCTCTCAAGCAGGTTCACATGTTTATATTATTCTATAATGCAAACAGAATATTTTGTCAAAGGCATAGGTTGTCACCACAATTCAGTGGAATCGACAATGTCATATTTTAGTCCATGTCCAAGCTATTGATTAGCGACAATGCTAAAGTGTTTTGCAGTCCCATCACTCGGTTCCCATCACTGAAATATGGACAGATGGTGTAGAATCTCTGTGGGTGGAATTGAGAAACAACACAGGTTAAAAAGGCAGATAACAGTGAGTGAGGATAAAAATGATCATGTCAGTGTGGTAGCCAGTGACATGTGATATTCCACAAAGCTCAGTATTGGGACCACGACGTTTTACTTTGTAAATTAATGATCTAGATAAATGTTCTAAGGGCATTCTGGTTAACGTTTCTGATGATATAATGATAGGTGGAGAGACAGGAAGCATTGCGGACGTGGAGAGGCTGCAGAAGGGTTTAGACACGTTAGGAGTGTGGGCAAAGAAGTGGCAGATGGAGTACAATGGGGGTAAGTGTGAGGTCATGCACTTTGGTAAGAAGAATACTGGCATGGACTATTTTCTAAATGCTGGAAAATTCTTCAGTCTGAAGTGCAAAGAGAATTGTTAGGAAACTTTTATATCACAAAAGTGTGTTTTAAAATCTTGTATTCACCAAAAGAGCTGTGAGTCGACTCATAAACATCAACATTTATTTATTGAACACAATTAACATTAGAACAATAAATTGTACTATAAAGTAACAAAACACATTACAATCTACTTAATGCTTTAACTTAACTTTGTATGATCAGATACCACCCCAACAGAACATTGCCGGGCTCCACGTGCTGAATTCTCCTTCTTACGATGGACTTCAAGGTATCTTCTGCTTTGGTGATTATTCTCGATTTACTGCATTAAGTGGGGTTTTGCGGTGATTCCCGTTCTTCAGAGTCTTCACATCATTTTGAGAGGATATGAAGGATCTGCCAACAGAATGACCATGTCGGATAACTCTGATCAATCAGACCTAACCATGGGTTGGCACATTGATTGCCCAAGAGAGGCATTCCATTGTCCCATTCAACTTCAACTCCAGGTTTGCATTGCAGGGTCTGTTGCTGTCAGGTTTGTTTACAAACCGTCTGTGGGTAGCTGCAGCCTGTCTGGATTCTACAACATGTGGATTAGCACAGACAGTTTACTCAAAGCTGGGATCCATTTCTCAGCATGCTTTAAATATTGTTCATTTTTGTAACTCCATGGTATTTTTTTTATTATCAATCATAAGTTCATTATTTCATGTGGCAGGATTGGTCTCAAAGGCAAATATAATGATGACTTTTTTTAGAGCACTTGAATATAAAAGCATCGATGTACTTCTGAGATTCTATAAGGCTCTAATGAGACCACATTTGGATTATTGTGTGATGTTTTGGGCCCTATATCTCAGGCCCTTGAGCGTGTTCAGAGGCAGTTCACAGGAATGGCCTCAAGACTGAAAAGCCTAACATATGAGTTCTCTGGGATTAAACTCGCTGAAGTTGAGAAGGATGAGGGAATCTAATTGAATCATTCAAAATACTAAATGGCTGTCCAGAGTAGATGTCATAAAGATGCTTCTATTGTTAGCAGGAAAAGGACCCAAAGGCATAGTCTCATAGTTAAGGGAATACCTTTTATATCGGAGATAAGTGGAAATGTCTTCAGCCAGAGAGTGATGAATCTATGATAAGGATGGAAGTTTCCTTCCTTAAAGGCCATTAGTGAACCAGATGTGTTTTCCCTTACAATCGATTCACGATCACCATCAGTCTCTTAATTCCACATTTGAATTCAAGCTCCACCATCTACCATGGCAGAATTCAAATCCAGGGCATCAGAACATTTGCTGGGTATCTCACTTAACAGTTCAGCGATAACACCACCAAGCCACTGCCTTGCCCAGTTCTCCAGAGTGTGACTAACTTGTGTAATATGATTTGCCCGAGACTTTTCCCTTAAGCTATTATTGATTTCCGTGTCAAATCATGAATGATTTTTCTCCAATACACAATTCCTCTTCCACTCACCAATATACTTTAATTGCGAGGTTATTTAGTATCTTCTTTTGTCTTTACCTTTTTTTTTATCTGTCCTGCCCTTCATAGTTTTGTTTTGCTTTTTTCTGGCCAGTCCACCCAAGCCAACTCCTTCCTTAGCCCAATATAATTATCATTGCTCAACACTAAAACCGTCATATGTGACTCCTGTCCTTATACATTCAATCTGAGTTTGAAGTTACAGCGTGTTGCGGTCACTGCGTCCAAGACGATCCTTAACTGCAA
>NW_025210464.1:2648-7782 GCF_004010195.1 Chiloscyllium plagiosum
ATGTCGTTCTCTCGTGCCATTATCATTTCCTAATGCAGCCTTGATATCATTCTTAACCAATACATCAATTCCACCTCTTGCTCCTCCTTGTCTAAACTTTCGGAATAGTGAGTGCCCTTGGACATGTCACTGCCCAGTCTTGATCTCCCTGTAACCATGTTTCAGTAATCCGCCCCACATCATACCCATTTGACTCTGTGCCTATTGTCAGCTCATCAATTTTTTTTCCAAATACTTTATGCTTTTAGGTACAAGCTTTTTAAATAAGTTTTATTGGTTTATCTTTCGCTTTTATACTTTTTGTACACTAGCTTCCTGATCTCACACACTTCATTCCATCACATCCCCCACACTGTCCAACCTTATTAGTTTAATTCTGATAATTATGTGCCTCTTTGCTATCATTTATTCCAATCTCCAACTCACATTTTGAATTGACATGATGCATCCTTCATCATAGTCATGAGTCTGGCCATGCCTGCTGTCCTATTCACCTCTACATTCTGCTCAGTTTCTGACCTGCGCCTTTGGTTCCTATCCTCCTGGTTTATTCGTTTAAATCCACCCAATTTCCACTAGCAAACATCCACACAAGGACGTTGGTGCTCCTCCAGTTAAGATGCAACCTGTCCATTTTTGAAAGCTCTCACTTGCCCTGGAAGAGAAACTAATGATCCAAAAATTGAATCCCTCACCCTTGTACTACTTCTTTAACCACTTGTTAAACTATTCTACCTTCCTAATCATTAGCTCTTTCCCACGTGGCACTGGGAATAATTCAGACATTCCAGCGGATTGTTCTCTCTCTCTCTATCTCTCTTTCTCTCTCTCTCACACACACACACATAACATACGCATGCACACGTGCACACACAGACAGACTTATGCACACAAATGCACACATGAGCACACACACGCACGCACACACATAGGCACACAGACAAGCACACACCACATTACTTTGTAGAAGTATACCAGTAACCTTATAAATAATCGGAATTACAACTGGAATGAACGAACTGGTTAAAGGTAGGATGCGGACAATTCAGTTACTCTTCATTAAGCAGAACGGACAAAGCTGTGAACATATTGCAGTGCACAAAATTATAGAAAAAATGACAGCTTAAAATACGAATACTCTGTTCCTGTTCGTTGGCATTACAGCATCTTGGAGTCCTAGTTTTGAAGTTGTCAGCACAAGAGCTAAAAGGGACATAAGGAAAAACTTCTTTATTGAGAAATTTGTTAGAATTTAGAATGCCCTGCCTGGGAGAGTTGTGAATGAAGATTGAAAAGGGAACTGTATATGCATTTGTAAGTTACGAATGTAAAGGGCTGCAGAGACCGGGTGGCAAATGGGAGGAGTTTGGCCGACATTTCCGGAGCTGATGCATACACAGTGGCCCAATAACCTCCTTCTGTCCATTAAAGTTCTGTACTCGATCATGTACAATCGCAAGTCAACATCAGCATCTGATTATTTCCTGTTGTAAATGCTGGCGAATATCTGATCATATTTGCTGCATCTTAACCATTTAAAATGCAAGTATTGCAATGTCAGCTTGATGATGAAGTCTAATTATTACTCAGCACATAAATATTTTAAATCTTGTATCCCGATTACTAAAACAAATATTTCTTTGCTTTGGCATAAAACACTTTGTAAATGTTTGACTTTCCTTTCAAAGGGAAATACGTTCATTGTTTTTTATCACAAATCAAATTTCGCATTAAATGCCATTCGTTATTTTTAAAAAATGCAAGATTTCAAATTATTGTTCGCTTCAACGTAATATCACAAATCATTTATTTAAGTTAATATTCACAGTGCATGTAGAATTATTGTCATTTTTCAACTGTTGGTAAATAGCTGAAGGTCGTGCTTTTAAGTGAGAAATTAACCTGATTGTTATTTAAATATATAAGAACGCTTTTTCTATATGATTGTTCAATTCTTTTCTCAATCCACGTATGTAATTGGTCAGACGCCAAGCACTTTCCAAATGTTTGTGTGACAATGTATTTATTTGAATACCGACAACGAGTATATAATTGTAATCACGTCTATAGTCAGATAGCATATTCTTTGTTCGATATAAAATAAAATGTACATTCTTTATTTTTTAATCATTAAATGTTGACAGGAGTTTGTATTCTGGTTCCATAAATATAACATCTATCTCATTGATTTCAGAGATGATGCAATTATTATTTGGTTGAATAATCATACTTCACATCTTATTTTTGCGCAATTCATGAAACATAGCAAATATCTGATTATTTTTCGGATCATAAACTCATCATGAGCTTCTTTGAAAATAGATTTAAAAGGATCTGAATTCAAGCAGAGTGTTACTGAACCTCATAGCTGCCGGTGGCACTTAGTGAGATCCTGGTCTGCACCTAAATGTATCCAGAACACGACCACGTGAGTCAGGGCAGCCATTCAAGCATTATTTCACAACAAATCATTTGGAATCCACCTTGGGCCAGGGGTAAACTAGCCACCAGGCTATCAATGGTCTCTTTGTAAGTACAAATGCTGTCCAAATTAGACATCATTGACTTCCTAGCAACCAAGCTTTACAAATTCATTTTCAGTCAAACCTTGGTCCAGAGAGCAGATGTGTGGGCATGGAGTGTCAGAAGCACACCACACAAATTACTTACGGTGATGACATCTGGCCTATCTCCCAAACTCCATATATCTGCAACCTGTACAGGCACTTCCTCGGAACTGTTTTTGATTCACAATGTTAACTCTGATTTCTCTCCACTGATGCTGCCTGACCCGCTGAGCATTTGGAGTAATTTTTTGTCAGTGCATCAATAATGCGGGTTTAGAAAGATAGGGTGGGGGAGTGTGAATCTCGTCGTGGCACAATGCAGACTCAACTGGCTAAATAATTTCTGTCTGCACTGTGTCTAATACTAACTCTGAGTCCAGAAGTTTTTGTCCATTTTTTCAGTCTTTGATTTTTCACATCTCTCCTCTAATGTGAATTTCAGAACAGGACAACCGATGGTTCAGGCATCAGCCACCACCAAACCGTTACCACTTGATGCCTGGAAGAGGAACACCTCATATTCTGTCTTGGGACCCGGCTTAAACGTGGATTTCAACGGCTTCCTCAGACCCCCCACCCACATTATCACAGTCCGAAGCATCCAACTCGGCACGACCCTCCGGACCCATTCATCTCTTCCCATTCTAACTTTCACCTTCTCCCCCGCTTCCATGCACCTTTTGCTTTCCAAGCAACCTTCCACCCAACCCCAAACTCCTCCCTTTTATCTCTCAGCCCCCAGCCCCAAGACTCATTCCAAATGAAAGACTTATGTCTCCTGCTGCTCGGATCCTGCCTGACCTGCTGTACTTTTCCAGCACGACACTTTCGCCATGGCGAAGATAGATGACCTCAGGTCAGGCTCTTTATCTTAGAGCGGACAAGGCTGAGTGAGGAAGTGATTAAGTTGCACATTAAGGGGATCGGTATGTGTGATTGGAATAAACTTCTGATGGGAAGGGTTAACAACCCGGGATGCACGATAGACGCAAGGGAGAGGATGTTCAGAGGAGATATAGGAAGAATGTTTTCACTCTGAGACTGTTGTTTATTTGGAATTCACTGTTTGAACGTGTGGTAAAGCTATGAGTCATCAAAACATTTCAGGAGTATTTAGTTGAATACTTGAGAAGCTAGAGCACACATGGATAAGGACCAGGTACTGGAAAGTGGGGTGAAGATAATAAACAGATGTCTGATGAAAGATCCAAACACCGTACCGAAAATATAGAGCATGAAAACATGGGAACTCATAAGCATTGAAACTACTGGTGATCTGTTTCAAGCAGTCTGTGGATTGCTACACTTGTCAAAAGATCATGTTGGCAGGATGGGGCCGCTGTGGCAGGATGGCATAAGAATAGTGGAATGCTCCCACACCAATTAGCAGAGTCAGACTGAGGTTGGAAGGTTACTGCGGCAGGCTGAGACAATAACAACTAGTAAAGAAAGCCATGCCTGCTAAACATCATCATGGCAGTTTGGGACAAGTCGTGAGAATAAATATTTAGGACATGACTTTAAATATTCTATTGATAGTTATGAGAGTCAGCCTACTTGAGACCCTCGTAGCAGGATATGACATTAAATATCGAATTCGTAGTTAGTAGAGTCAGCTTGGGAAAGGAAAAACATTGTGGTAGATTTCCACACGGTAGGGAATCTAATCATCACAACAAAAGTAAAGCAGTTGAGTTAAAGATCCCAAAGTAGGAGTAGTCCACGTGGTTTTTTGCTGTCTGCGGCTCCAGTAGCGCAATTTGTCAGCGCCTGGTAATTAAAGGTGCGTAAAATGTCAAGGTTGTAAGTTCAGTGCTTAGCTAAAGACACTGTTACTGTCATTGACCAGGGAATATTGGAGCATCAGACTGAAACGCAGTTGAAAGCTGAAAACAATATTGAGTAAAGTAGCATTTATTTGAAAACTCTAGTTTCTGATTTGGGGAAATGTTCTGTCTTTGGGAAACGTGTTAATTATTAACTGAAAAGGTCGAGTCTTGTCGCATGATATTTCAAGCGGAGATCAGTGAGTATTAAATGGACTCACTCCCCTTTTCGGTGATTGCGACTAAATGTTCAAGACAACAGTTGGCAATGATAATGATGTTTTACATCGACAGGCCAAATCTTACACTCCAGAGGCACCATAGTATTACAGATCAGGAGAGCGAGGAAGATGATGCTCCTTTACCTGAGACATGAGAGAATAAATCCCATGCAGTTGGTCTCACTTTTCTCATAAACCAGTTAGGCAGTGGACTGAGCTAACCGACATCCATTCAATGTAGAGCTAAATCAAACAGCTCACTGCATTTACAATCTATAATACTTCATGTAGAATGAGCTGCTGCACCTTTCAACGCCAGCAGCTCTTCTTAACATTTTCAGTTGCAGGTGTTATGAAATCGATTTCCGATGAATGTTAACCAATTCGAGAGTCTGTCCCTTTGACCTCGCCATCCAGACAGCCCAAAATACCAGTCGCTGTTAAATTCACTCCGTGTGTGTCTGCTCACATTTTTCAAATACACTGGAATCAGCTCCTAAAATGTTTTTATTTCTGAAAA
>NW_025210464.1:10214-19529 GCF_004010195.1 Chiloscyllium plagiosum
GACAATTCAGTTACTCTTCATTAAGCAGAACGGACAAAGCTGTGAACATATTGCAGTGCACAAAATTATAGAAAAAAAGACAGCTTAAAATACGAATACTCTGTTCCTGTTCGTTGACATTACAGCATCTTGGAGTCCTAGTTTCAAGTTTGTCAGCACAAGAGCTAAAAGGGACATAAGGAAAAACTTCTTTATTGAGAGATTTGTTAGAATTTAGAATGCCCTGCCTGGGAGAGTTGTGAATGAAGATTGAAAAGGGAACTGTATATGCATTTGTAAGTTACGAATGTAAAGGGCTGGAGAGACCGGGTGGCAAATGGGAGGAGTTTGGCCGACATTTCCGGAGCTGATGCATACACAGTGGCCCAATAACCTCCTTCTGTCCATTAAAGTTCTGTACTCGATCATGTACAATCGCAAGTCAACATCAGCATCTGATTATTTCCTGTTGTAAATGCTGGCGAATATCTGATCATATTTGCTGCATCTTAACCATTTAAAATGCAAGTATTGCAATGTCAGCTTGATGATGAAGTCTAATTATTATTTTAAGTGAGAAATTAACCTGATTGTTATTTAAATATATAAGAACGCTTTCTCTATATGATTGTTCAATTCTTTTCTCAATCCACGTATGTAATTGGTCAGACGCCAAGCACTTTCCAAATGTTTGTGTGACAATGTATTTATTTGAATACCGACAACGAGTATGTAATTGTAATCACGTCTATAGTCAGATAGCATATTCTTTGTTCGATATAAAATAAAATGTACATTCTTTATTTTTTAATCATTAAATGTTGACAGGAGTTTGTATTCTGGTTCCATGAATATAACATCTACCTCATTAATTTCAGAGATGATGCAATTATTATTTGGTTGAATAATCATACTTCACATCTTATTTTTGCGCAATTCATGAAACATAGCAAATATCTGATTATTTTTCGGATCATAAACTCATCACCTTGCAATCATGAGCTTCTTTGAAAATAGATTTAAAAGGATCTGAATTCAAGCAGAGTGTTACTGAACCTCATAGCTGCCGGTGGCACTTAGTGAGATCCTGGTCTGCACCTAAATGTATCCAGAACACGACCACGAGATTCAGGGCAGCCATTCAAGCATTATTTCACAACAAATCGTTTGGACTCCACCTTGGGCTGTGTGGAAACTAGCCACCAGGCTATCAATGGTCTCTTTGTAAGTACAAATGCTGTCCAAATTAGACATCAATGACTGGCTAGCAACCATGCTTTACAAATGCATTTTTAAGTCAGACCCTGGCCCAGAGAGCAGATGTGTGGACATGGAGTGTCAGAAGCACACCACACAAATTACTTACGGTGATGACATCTGGCCTATCTCCCAAACTCCATATATCTGCAACCTGTACAGGCACTGAGTGGAGACGTTAACAAGGCGAAAGCGAAGACAGCAGATGCTGGAAGTTAGAGTCGTGAGGCTGGAGCTGGAAAAGCACAGCAGCTCAGGCAGCATCCAAGGAGCAGGAAAATCGACGTTTCGTGCAAAAGCCCTTCATCAGCAATAAGAATGGGATCCATGAGGGTGGAGTGAGAAATGGGAGGGGATGGGGCTGGGGAAAGGTAACTGAGAGTGCGATAGTTGGATGGAGGTGTGGGCAATGGTGATACATCGGAGGGGAGGGTGGAGCGGATCGGTGGGAAGGAAGATGGACAGGTGGGCACAGTGGCTCAGTGGTGAGCACTGCTGCCTCACAGTGTCAGGGACCAGTTTCGATTCCAACCTCAGTCGACTCTCTATGTGGCGTTTGCACAATCTCCCACATGTCTGCATGGGTTTCCTCCGGGCGTCCCGGTTTTTTCCCACAGTCCAAAGATGTCCAGGCCAGGTAAATTGGCCATGTTGAATTGCCCATTGTTATAGGTGCATTAGTCAGAGAGAAATGGGTTGCTCCTTGGAGGTTTGGTACGGGTTTTTTTTGGGCCAAAGGACCTGCTTCCACTCTGTAGGGAATCTCAAAAAAATCCATTCCCACTTTGAATATAAAGATGGGACGGGTGATGAGGGCGGTGCTAAGCTGGAAGTTTGGAATTGTGATAAGGTGGAAGGAGGGGAAATGTGGAAACTGGTGAAATCCACATTGATGCCATGGGATTGGAGTGACCCGAGGTCGAAGATGAGGTGGTAAGGAAGTGGCAATGGATGAATCCTGGATCTGCCTGTCCTCAGCTGAGTGGGATGGGGAGTTGTAGCTTTCCGCCACGTGGCAGTGTGGTTGCTTGGTGCGGGTGTCCCAGAGATGTTCTCTGAAGTCCTATCTCCCCAAAGTTTAGAAGACCGCATTAGGAACAATGGATACAGCACCTGACATGTGTGGAACTGCAGGTGAAACCTTGATGGATGTGGAAGGATCTTTCGGGCCTTACAGGGGTGAGCGGCGCAGGTGTGGGCACAGGTCTTGCATTCCTGTGGTGGCAGGGGAAGGTGCCTAGACATGAGGGTTAATTGTTGGGGACCTGACGAGCACTACCTATCTTTTATTCTGTATTCTGCATTAAAATTTGATTTTCCAGAATGAATCGCTTCACACTTTTCCAGTTTGAAATCCACCTGCCACTTATCAGCCCAGTTCTTCATCCTATCAATGTCCCAGTGCAAAGTACAACAGCCCTCCACACTATCCACACTTCCACCGACCTTTGTTCCATTGACAAATATAATAGCCCACTCTTCGACTTCCTCATCCAAATCATTAATAAAAAAACACAAACAGCAGAGTTCCCTGAACACCACTTTTCACCGAGCTTCAGACTGAATACTTTCTGTTTACTACCACATAGTGTCTCAATGGGCCAGTCAATTCTGTATCCAGACAGACAAATTTCTCTGTATTCCAAGCCACCTTACTTTCTGAATGAATCTACCATTGGGAACGTGGTCAAACGCCTTGTTAAAATCCATGCACACTGCATCCACTTCTCTACCTTCTTCAATGTGTTTTATCCTATCCTCAAAGAATTCCATAAGGTTTGTGAGGCATGAATTGCCCCTCACAAAGCCATGCTGACTATTTCTAATCAAGCTATGATTTTCCAAGTAATCATAAAGTCTGTCTCTCAGAATCCTCTCCACTACTTTGCCCAGTACTGATGTAAGACTGACTGGACTGTAATTCTCAGGATTATATCAATTCCCTTTCGTGAACAAGGAAATCATCTGGTACTACTCCAATAGAGAGTGAAGACGCAAAGACCATCGCCAAAGGCGCAGAAATCTCTTCCCTCACCGTCCTCATTTTCCCTATTACTGACGGCTGTCCCCTCTGCACACTGAGCAGGGATTTAATCAGCAGAAACTCATTGTATGTGGATAAGACTGCTCAGTTCTGGAAAATTGCATTACATTAATACATCTATTAAAAACTAAATTGCATTTCAACAAATACTAATTGAGTCCCAGAGTTACAGTTTTGGTTCATGAATTGGCAGCTTGATGAGAAACAGTGAATGACTGGAGAACTCCGAGGTACAGAGTATTCCAGGTGTTATATTCCAGGGTGGATGTGCTTTACCTTAATGCTGGGAATGTTATCGGACAGACAGATGTGATAATGGAACAAGGTGACATGTGGAAATGTGACATTGTTGCCATTACAGAGATGCGTTTGATGGAAGTGAGGGCTGACAACTCAATATGCTGTGGTATAAGAACTGTAGACAGGGCAGGAGTGGGGTAAAATAGGAGATGGTGTTGCCTTATTAATTATGGAGTCAGTTACTACTGTACGGAGGGACGATATTTTGGGAAGATCTTCTCATGAGGCTTGGTTGTTAGAGCTCAGGATCAAAACCATAGCCGAGGCACTGCTGGGAACATATTATAGACCCCCCAGATAAAAGAAAGTGCAGGAGCAGATATAAAATCAATTTACTGAGTTGTGTAAAAACAATAATAGGTTTATTATACACAGGCATTTCATTTCCAAGCATTAATTAGGGCAGTGATAACTTCTTAAGACGGGAAAGATGCCTTGAAATTTATTCCAGAAAGCTCCTTGTATCATCAAGGAGGAGATAGTACAAAGGGTGGGGCAGTGATGTGCCTCACTGTGGGGAATGAAGCCAGTCAGGATATTGCAGGCAGGATTGGGAGGGCATTATACGGCCAGTGACCGTGACATCATACATTTTATGTTTGGTAAGGAAAATATTTTTTAAAAAAACGCACTATCTGGTAAACAAAATGATTTTGGATTGGGGAGACCGATTTTATGAAAAAATATGACGGAATCTGGCCAAAGTGCAGTGGCTTCTGAGTGAAATTGGAGCAGAACAGCGTGGGGCGGGGAGTTGGGGGATCACTTGATCAAAATCGAATTAATGAGAGTATCCGCCCCAACGTGTTACACGAAAGATGAAAATTTAGAAAACAAGCCCAGAGATCCTCAGGTGTCAACAAAAAAAAATCAGAACAGAATTAAAAACGAAAGAGAAGCTTAAAGCAGGTAGAAAGTGAGCAGGTCAGTGGATGCACTTAATGAATATAGAAAGTGTCAGGCTAATCTTAAAAAGTCAGTAGAAAAGCAGAAGGGGGATCGTGATAAAACATTAGTGGGTAAAATTAACAAGAATCCAAAGACAATATATCAGTTTATTAAGAGGAAGAGGGTAACAGCAGAAAGAATGGGGTGTATTAGAGACCAAGGCTGCACGGAGCCACAGGATATGTTAAACACGGGCTTCATATCGGGTTTTCAGTTGGGAGAAGCAGTTCCTGGATTCAGGGAGAGTGACAGTGTGCCCCTTGAACGAATTGATACAGAATCCAAGAAAGAATTGGCAGTTTATACAGGGTAAAGAATGGGAAAGTCCCCAGATCCGAGTGAGCTGTAACTTTAGCTGATGTGGAAGATGAGGGAGAAGAGCACAGGCTCTGACATTTTAATTTTTTCTCTTGTCTCCCGCCATAGGGAACGTGTGATGGGACACGATAACATCTAATGTTGGCACAACTGTCACACAGAGTGCTAGAAATAAGGAATGGGAATAAAGACCACCAAGTCTCCCAACAGTGAGAGTGAAATAATTGTAGAAAATTCTGAGGGCTGTTGAGGCAAGATCATTAAACACCTTGAAGTCTGAGGCAGACTGATTTTTAAACAAAGGTTGTTTATAAGTAAAATGCAATAAAGTAGAATGGGGGATTATCAGAATAAATAAAACGGAATTGAACAGAAAAGTAGACTCAGTGCGTGGATAGCCAGAATGTTGCTCTAATGTCTAATGCAATTCTTTTTCCAACAGCCCTGTATTCACTGGAACATAACTTATCTCCCTCTGGAGTGAGACATAGTTTGGAATGCAATTGACGGATTTAAGGATTTCATAAACGCCGTATTAATAGGCAGAAAGCACGCGGGGATTGCGGCAACGTGGATTGGCTGTTGAGGGTGAATATTTGCCTCAGCGCAGTTACTACCAGCAGGAGGAAGACTCAGCAAGACACCCCCTAAGTACAAGTAATGACGTTCTCTGGAGAGCAGATCGTCATGGGCTTGGTGTCAAGGAGTTTTTCAGGCACAAACATTGCATTACTGTAGTATCTCCCTTCTTCCTTAATCAAAAGTAAAGTTGGAGGAGTAGAGAAAATGCAGTTGGTAGCAGAGTAAGTAGTAAGTCATTGGTTTGAAAGGCTTCAGACAGCAGCAGCTCAGAAAAAAAAGTACAGGCAAGCTCAAATAAAGTCATTTTATTTTAGTATTACAGCAGTCAAGAAGGCAGTTAGGTCAGTTGCACGTTCCTCCTGTGGGATATGGGAGCTCAGAGGGATTTCCACCGTCCCTGTTGACTATACGTGTAGAAGGTGCACCCAGCTGCAGTTCCTGGGAGACCATGTTTGGGAGCTGGAGCTGGATGCACTCAGGATTATCGGAGATGCTGCGAACTTCATATGTAAGTGCTTTAGTGTGGTGGTCACGCCCAAGACCCACCCCAGCCATGTTTCTGGAATGACTATAATGGCACAGTCCCACATAAAGATTCATGCTCTGAGTTCATCAGTCTTACCTGTCAGCCCTGTTGCATTTAAATAAATAAAATTTAATCCAACAGCCAGTCCTTTCTCCCTATAGTGTTCCAGGCAGACAGTAGATTTGGAATGGCAAAGGGAGTAGGCAGAGAGTGCAGCTATCCCCTGTGGCCATTCCTCTCGAAAACAAGTATATCAAGTCAGATACTGTTGAAGGGAACGACCGTTCAAGGGAAAGCAGCAGTAGCCAGGTGGGTGGCACTACCACTGGCTCTGGGGTACAGCAGGAAAGTGTAAATTTAAACAGGGTCTTAGAGATAGGACAGTCGCTTGTTGGAGGGACAGATTAGAGCTTCTGGGGCCTCAAACCGGAATCCAAAACAATTTGTGTTACGTCCGAGTTGCCAGGGTCCAGGAAGTCTCTGAGCGGCTGCAGAACGTTGTTAAGGGGGAGGGGGAGCAGGCAGAAGTCATTGTGCACGTTGGCATCACAAATGATACACGTAGATATAGGACTGCGGTCCTCCAAAGTGATTACAGAGAGTTAGGAGAAAAGTTAAAAACCAAGACCTCGAAATGGTAATCTCCTGACTACTTCCTGTTTCATGAGTTCATGAAAGTAAGAATAGAAAGATATGGCAGATACATGCATAGATAAAGAATGGGTGCAGGGGGAAGACACTCAGATATTTAGATCATTGGGGTCTTTTCTGTATTAGAGTTGACCTGTTCAAGAGGGACAGGTGGCACATGCACTGGAGGTGGAACCAATATCCTGGCAGGCAGGTTTTGCTCATGCTCCAAGGAAAGGTTTAAACGAGATTGGAAGGGGGTGAGATCCTCAAGAGCAGGGAGGCAAGTGCGAGGCAGGAAGGAGATACCGTAATCAGAAACAATAAAGTGAAAAGACAGGTCAGGATTGAACACAACAGGGAGCAAGAATGCCTGTTTTTATTAAATTGCATTTATTTTAATACAAGAGGACTGACAGGTCAGGCCGAAGAACTCAGAGCATTGATAGCTATGTGGGACTGGGATGTTACAGGTATTACAGAAACATCGTTAAGGGAGGGACAGGACTGTCAGCTTAATGTGCCAGGGAATAGCTGCTTTAGGCAGGACAGGGATCGTGGAAAGAGGGGAGGGGGAGTTGCATTTCTGATTAAGGCGAATATCACAGCAGTAATCGGAGATGAAATAACTGAAGGATCAAACAGCGAGGATTTGTGGATGGTGCTAATAAATAGGAAGGAGTATGCTGATGGTATAGGGGCTGTACTATAAGCCCCGAAATAGACACCAGGAATTAGAGTAACTAATATACTGGCGGAGAGATGGGACATGCAGAAGCAAAATGATTGTCATAATTGGGGATTTTGATTTTTATAACATTGACTGGGACTGCCAGAGCCTTAAGGGGTTTGGTGGCGTAGAATCCGTTTATTGCACCAGGAAAACTCCCTCAAGCAGTATGTAGTTGGGCCTATTCGGGAATGAGCAAAATTCGACCTACTCTGAGGAAGGAAGACAGAACAGGTGACGGAGGTGACTGTGGGGCAACACTTTGGAACCAATGGCCATAGTTCTATTAATTTTCACATATTTATGGAGAGAGACAAAATTGTCCACAGCTTCAAGTTCTAAATTGGGGCAAGACGAATTTAGATGGAATTAGGTAGGAGTTTGCAGGGGTTTATTGGAATAGTTCATTGCCGGCAAAGGGACCCCTGGCATGTGGGAGTCTTTTGAACGTGAGATACTGAGATCAAGGTCTATTTGTTACTGTGGGGAGTGAAAGGAAGGTTGGCAGGAATGGGGAACCCTAGATGACAAGAGATATTTAGGTTTTGACCGAAAAAAAAGCAGCTCCGCTACAGGCAACTGAGATCAAGTGAATCTCTGGAGGTATATAAGGGATGCAGGAATTTACTGAAGAAGGAAATCAGTAGGGCGAATAGGGGGCATGAAAGGGGGCTGAGAAGATTAAGATGAATCCAAAATGGTACTTTCAGTATATTAAAGGAAAAACAATAACTAGTGAGAAAATAGGACCCCTCAAAGATCAAAGTGACATGCATGTGTGGAACCATAAGAGATGGGCAAGATCGTTAATGGATATTTCTCCTCTGTGTTTAACATGGAGAAGGACATGAATACTTAGGAACTTGGTGAAGTTCGTGGTGATTTCTTGGGACAGTCCATATCACAGTCTAGGAGGTACTGGAGGTGCTAAAATGCTTGAGGTTGGAGAAATCTCACGTTACTTACCAGATATCCAAGAACACTATAAGGGGCTAGAGAAACATTTGCGGGGGACCTAGCTGATGACTTTGATCATCATTAACCAGAGTTGAGATCCTAGAAATCTGGAAGATATCAAATATTGTGCCCTTACTTAAGAAGGACTGAAAAAAACCTTTGAAACTATGGAGCAGTAAGTTTAACATCTCTGGTAGGTACGTTACTTGCGAAAATTCTGAAGGATAAGATGTACATTAATTTGGAAAGACAGGGTTAGATTAGGAATATTGAGAATGGCTTTGTACGTGGCAGATCATGCCTGAAAAAGTTCTTAAAGTTATTTGATTATGTGACCAGGAAGGTTGTACAGTCGGGGCTGTAGACGTCAAAACGTGTGGAAAAAGCACAAAAGGGCAGGCAGGAACAAGAGAATCGATGTTTCGGGCATAGGCCTTTCATCAGGTATGTCCGAAACATCGATTATACTGTTCCTCGGACGTTGCCTGACCTGCCATGCTTTTTCAGTACCACACCTGTCGACTCTGATCTCCAGCATCTGCAGTGCTCACTTTCTGCTAGGGTGGTAGATTTAGTCAATATGGATTTCAGTTACACCAGGGTAAGATAAGGCTTTTCAACCTGGGAGCCTGATATACAGTTGCAGGAGGAGGCCAATCAGTCCAACGAAGCTATACAATTGTACTGAGAATAGATCATGTACAACCAGTATCCTGTTCTGCAGCGAAAGGATCAATCTATTCTACGACTTGCGGTCAGTAACACAGGATATGGAAGAGGCCACAAACTGACTGGACTCTGGGGAATGCTGGAATAACACGAGGCTATTTAGCTCCTCAAATCTGCTATTCCCTTCAATAAAGTCAGAGCTGATCTGCTCTTGGCAGCAATTTCTCTTTCTTGCCCAAATCTTTGTAGGTCTCGAATCTCTCAAAATCAATTGACACCCTCCTCACCCCCTCCCAGTCATTTCAGGGATGCAATTGTCTGTGATAGAGAGGCTCCAACAACCACTATCCTCTGAGAGAAGGAAAGACTCCCCAC
>NW_025210465.1:0-2492 GCF_004010195.1 Chiloscyllium plagiosum
CAGTGAGGAAGGGAAGTGAGAGTGGACTTGAGGGAGTGAAGATGGGAGGTGAGCATGGGTTAGAGGGTGTTGGTGGACGGGTGGGTTTTACCATATTCGTCCTGGCTGGATTGGGAACTGAAACAAAGTGGTTGATATCTGGAAACTGGTTTAAGGCCTGTTACACATTGAGTGTGTGTACTGGTCAGTGCTGACGTGTCTGTCTCACCTGTTTGTGAGATGGAATTCGAGTCAATCTTTGGGAGCTTGACATCATGCTGCTGACCGCCTGGACATTACCTATAACAGCAATGAGATGGGAGAACTGAGAGAGCTCAGGGTCTTATTAGTTGCACATAAAAGACTGTCCAATAGCTGGTGCTGAGTTAAAATGAAAGCTGTGAATGCAGCATTGAACACTTGCTTAGGGAGTGACCTAACAGACTAAGCCCCTTTGGCAGGTTTATTCATTTGTGTTATTTTGAACATACTCTGGTAAATTGTATGTGCAAAGGAGTCCATCATGATTCACATGTGGTCTCTGCTCAAGGTGCAGCAGAGGGAAAGGGATCACGGTCTTGATGTTGGAACCCAACTTGGATTATGGAGCCAATTGGCTGGAGATATCGAAGCAGATTGGTTGTATCTGTCCAATTAACAGCCAGCAGACATGGGAACTGACCAATAATAACAGGCAGTTGTGGGTCGGATCGTAGTCCTGATAACTGAGCTGCTGATGCCATATTTAAAGGGACAACAGTGTGGTTCTAAAAGGGCCCAGAAAGAGAGGATCATGGAATAGTGTTCACAGTGATACTCTTATTTGTTTCAGAGGTCCCTGGTGAGTCAGCATGGATTGCTATATTGTCAATACTCAATGGCCCAGAGACGGAGGACTGCTAGTGGACAATGCTGGCTTTGAAATTTGCATCAAACTGCCCATGAGAGTACAGTGATACTGTATCAGTCTGCGTCTACAGCAGAAGCTGCTTCACAATGTCAAGGAGGGGAGCAAAACTGGCATTTGTTCACCACATTGACCAGGATAGAGGAAAGCAGCTGACAGGGAATTTATCAAAGAGCCCCGTGCTGAGGGTAATGGGTGTGAGGAGGCCTTCAGGAAGCTATCTATTGAAACATGGCATGCACCATTTTATTGTAAATCTGAGGCTAGTGAAGGAGACCTGGGACCTGCAGGAGTTGGTGGAACAAATGGAGAGTGTGTGTGTGTGTTTGTGTCTTTCTCTTGCTTCCTCTCTCACAGCAGTGAACACTGTGCCCCACTGTAGATATACACATACAACAGTGAACACTGTGCCCCACTGCAGTTATACACATACAGCAGTGAACACTGTACCCCAGTGCAGATATACACACACACACAGCAGTGAACAGTGTCCCAGTGCAGATACACACACACATACAGCAGTGAACACTGTGCCCCACTGCAGATATACACATACAGCAGTGAACGCTGTACCCCCACTGCAGATATACACACACACAGCAGTGAACACTGTGTCCCAGTGCAGATACACACATACATGCAGCAATGAACACTGTGCCCCACTGCAGATATACACACACACACAGCAGTGAACACTGTGCCCAAGTGCAGATACACACACACACACACACAGCAGTGAACACTGTGCCCAAGTGCAGATACACACACACATGCAGCAGTGAACACTGTGCCCCAGTGCAGATACAAACACACAGCAGTGAACACTGTGCCCCAGTGCAGATACACACACACACACAGCAGCGAACACTGTGCCCCAGTGCAGATATATACACACATGCAGCAGTGAACACTGTGCCCCAATGCAGATATACACATGCAGCAGTGAACGCTGTACCCCAGTGCAGATACACACACACAGCAGTGAACACTGTGCCCCAGTGCAATACACACACACACACACCAGTGAACACTGTGCCCCAGTGCAGATACAAACACACAGCAGTGAACACTGTGCCCCAGTGCAATACACACACACACACACAGCAGTGAACACTGTGCCCCAGTGCAGATACACACACACAGCAGTGAACACTGTGCCCCAGTGCAGATATACACACACATGCAGCAGTGAACACTGTGCCCCACTGCAGCTATACACATACAGCAGTGAACACTGTACCCCAGTGCAGATATACACACACATGCAGCAGTGAACACTGTACCCCAGTGCAGATATACACACACATGCAGCAGTGAACACTGTACCCCAGTGCAGATATACACACACATGCAGCAGTGAACACTGTACCCCAGTGCAGATATACACACACATGCAGCAGTGAACACTGTACCCCAGTGCAGATATACACACACATGCAGCAGTGAACACTGTACCCCAGTGCAGATATACACACACATGCAGCAGTGAACACTGTACCCCAGTGCAGATATACACACACATGCAGCAGTGAACACTGTACCCCAGTGCAGATATACACACACATGCAGCAGTGAACACTGTACCCCAGTGCAGATATACACACAC
>NW_025210465.1:5375-12947 GCF_004010195.1 Chiloscyllium plagiosum
GTGCTGGGGACACCCGTAGCGTGACATGAATGCAAGATGCCGGTTTTGGCCGGCCACATGGGTACAGAACTTGGCTATCAGCCTCTGCTAGGCCTCTCTGTGTTCTTGAGTATCCCCAAGTCTGCTTTGAAGGACCTTGACCCGAAGATCCAAGGTCGAATATCTTTGACCGCTGAAATGCTCCCCCACTGGGAAGGAACATCCCAGTCTGGCGATTGTTGCCAATTCATCTGTTGTAGCATCTGCATGGTTTTGCCAATATGCCATGCCTCAGGGCATTCGTGCCTGCAGTGTAGATAGACAAAATTGGCTGAGTCAGATGAGTACCTTCCACGCACGTGGTGGGTGGTGTCCTCACGTGTAATGGTAGTATGCATGTCGACACTCAATGAAGACTTCACCTGATGAAGGAGCAGCATCCCAAAAGCCTGTGATTTCGAATAAACCTGTTGGCATATAACCTGGTGTTGTGTGACTTCTGACTTTGTCCACCCTAATCCAACACCAGCACCTCGACATTAAAGTTAAACATGATTTACCTGTGACAAATCCGTCATGGATTTCTGTAATTAATCTACATTTGTTCTGCAATATTGTTTCTAATAAGGATAACTGACGCACAATGGCTGGGCACATCTTTGCACAGTCTCAATAATAGCATAGTATTCAAAATTCTCCAGTCTTTCAGCACCAAACGTATTTTTAAGGAGAATTGTACAATAACAGCCAATACCTCCATCATTTCCTCCCATCCTTGCCTTCTTATCCTTGGCGCATTGCGTGAGATCCTGGGTGGCATTCCATCCAGCCAAATATTTTATAAAGGCAATATATTGCAGGTGCTGGATATCTGAAACAAAGAAAATACTGGAGAAACTGAACAAGCCTGGTAACATCTGCAAAGAGAGAACAGAATTAATGTTTAGAGCCTAATATAATTCTTCATGCTAGACTCAAATTGTTAACTCTGTTTTTCATTCTATTTAACACCTCATCCTAATCAGTTGTTAAGTCTTCTAGTAACTCAACTAGCTCCGCCTTTGGCAGCCTTTCCCTTTGTAAAGACTGATGTAAAGCACTCATTTAGTATGTCAACCATAACCTCCATCTCTGTATGCAGGTTTCCTTTTTGATCCATAATTAGCCCCACGCCTCTCTTTACCTATCTTTTATAAATTACATGTCTGTGTTAGACTTCTGGATTCCATTTCTGTCAAGTGCCAATGGCCTCTCATTGCTTCTTTCATTTATTTTTCAGATCCCCTCTGAATTTCTCTGTATTTTCACAGCTAGTAAGATGGAGCCCTATTTTCACTGATGTTATTAATGTGACATCTGCCATGTGCATTCTTTTTCGGCTCCATCTTACTAGCTATCTCTTTTGTCATTTAGGAAACTCTGGATTGATTTGTCCTACCATTTCATCCTCTTAGGAAAGAACCTCAATTTAAGCCAAACTATCTCCTCTTTAAAGATAGTCCATTGTTCCACTGTAGTATTGCTTGCCAAATTTTGCCTGTACAATCATTGAAGCCTACACTGTGGAAACAGGCCATTCAGCCCTGCAAGTCCATACTGACCCTCCAAACAGCATCCCACCCAGATCCACCCACCTTCTCCCTGAAAGTCAGCATTTCCCATGGCTAATCCCACCTAGCCTGCACACCCTAGTCACTATGGGCAATTTAGCATGGCCAATTAACATAACCTGCACATCTTCATACTGTGGAAGAAAACTGGAGCATCCAAAGGAAACCCATGCAGATGGGGGAGAATGTACAAACTCTACGCAGACAGATACTCAAGGGTGGAATTGAACCTGGGTCCCTGGCACTATGAGGCAGCAACTTCTATGCAGGTCAGAGCAACGGTCCCAGCATTGATTGCCAGAGGGCACCATTACTTATATCCTTCAAGTGGATTTCATTTTGGGTAACTAACTTGCAGTTTTCTGACAGGAACTAATTTTCCCAACAAGTTGCCAAATGTGCTTGTTAAGAATTCCTATATACACTTCTTTTATCAATATAACACATCTCTCAGAGAATACTACAGCAAAGGAAGAGGCTCTTTAATTCAAAGTGCTCATCGAAACAATCTAACACCTTTCTCTTCCCTTTTTTTGTAACTCTTTTTCAATTATTTATCCGAACATCTTTTGAAAGCTACTGTTAAATTTGCCTCTGCCACTCTTTCAGACAGTATAATTCAGATGATAATCATTTCCCATGATAAAGAAATTCTCATAGTAAATTATCTTACGTCTATGTAATCCATTTACCAAATCCCTGACCATTAAGAAGCACTTTTATCATGGTTGCTCCATCAAAACCCATCCTAATTTTGGACAATGCTATTAGCCTATTATATTCTCTGCTTTAAGGAGGATAACCCTAGTTTTTCTGCTTTCTTAGAATTAACAGAATTAATCCTGAGTACACGAGAAAAAGCTGGACTCATTCATAAAAGGATCTAAAATGACTGAACATTGATTTAAACTGGTTTGCAAAAGAAATGCTGTGTATTTCCCACGCGCGCGCGCACACACACACACAATGATTTGGGTCTGAAAAGTGCTACCTGGAAGTGTGATGGTGCCAGATTAAATTGAGGTCTTCAGGCAAATAGCATTGGATGATTATTTAAATAGAAATAATGTGGGTTATTCTTCGGAGGGTCGGTATGGACTTGTTTGGCCAAATGTGTGATTCCTGATTAAGGGTTTTTGCCTGAAACACCAATTTTTCCTTCTCCTCAGATGTTGCCTGACCTGCTGTGCTTTTCCTGCAACTCTAATCTTGACTTTATCTCCAGCATCTGCAGTACCCACTTCTGCCTTATTGGGCCAAATAGCCTACTTCTACAGTGTAGGGATTCTATGATGTTATTTGATTTTTTTTTGATTTAAGCTTTAAGCTTTATTGTCACGTGTACTCAAGTTCAGAAGTACAGGAGAATAGTGAGAATTTTACAATGTTGCCACACAGAGCATCTTAAGTACAAAGGTACCGGGGTACAAAACTTAGATACAAGTGGTAACATAGAAAAACAACGTTATTAGTAAAGTATTACCATTGTTCTTAGTATAATTAGAAAAATAAAGAAATCAGATGTGATTTGCCTTGCTATAATACCTCATCAAGCCTGGAAATTTTGAAATAACAATATTGAATTAAAATGTAGCTAAAAATCACACAACAATTCAGTTGCCGGCACAGTGGTTAGCACTGCTGCCTCACAGCACCAGAGACCTGGGTTCAATTCCCGCCTCGGGCGACTGACTGTGTGGAGTTTGCACATTCTCCCCGTATCTGCATGGGTTTCCTTCAGGTGCTCCGGTCTCCTCCCACAGTCCAAAAATGTGTAGGTTAGGTGAATTGCCATGCTAAATTACACCGTAGTGTTAGGTGAAGGGGTAAATGTAGGGGAATGGGTTGCACTTTGACAGGTCGGTGTGGACTTGTTGGGCCGAAGGGCCTGTTTCCACACTGTAAGTAATCTAATCCAATCTAAACCAGGTTATAGTCCAACAGGTTTATTTGAAAGTACAGAACTAGGAGCGTTCCAAAAGCTTGTATTTTCAAATAAACCTGTTGAACTATAACCTGTTGTGTGATCTTTAACTTTGTCCACCTCAGTCCAACACCAGCACCTCCACATCATGAATTAAAATATAGATTTAATACTTTTCTTAAAAGAGCAAGATGACCTAAAATGCATTGTTCCATTTCTGCCACTTTGCACTTTGGTTTCAGGTAAATCCTTTTCTCGAGTTGAGTATGGACACCTGTGTCAGCTCGAGAATTGGAGGTTGACATTGAACTTCATGGTTTTAATTCAAATGGACGAGCCTCCAAACTTTTGACAATAGGATGATGTCTGCAGCAAATACAGTGAGGGTTGGAGGTGACGGTTAAGTAATGCAAATGATTTGTATAAATGTCAGTCCCAATCACCTTCAGGACTGACTGTTACCCATGGTCAGCCTCATTCAACTGGGACTTGTTGGTGTTGATGTACACAGTGACATTTTACTTTCTGAATGATATTATTTCTTTCTTTTAGAGATTTACACCATCCAGGGGAATTCTCATGGAAAGCCATGCACAATTCCGTTTATGTATGACAGCCAGTGGTACCATGACTGCACTAGTATTGGCCGAGAAGATGGACACCTCTGGTGTGCGACAACGGTAGATTATGGGCTGGATGAACAATGGGGATTCTGCCCAGTCAAAAGTAAGTGCGCTAAAGTGTTTGATGAGGCTGCCCTCTGGATTATATAAGTTTAACTTAGAATTTGAATCAAACTTTCTTGTGTTTCAGTCCAGATATGGGTTCTCTATTCTTTCAAATTATTTTTTAAATTTAGTTAGAATGACAGCGAGCTTAGTGAGTGTCTTCAGTCTTTTTCAATCCTAGGGCAAAGACTGGCTTCAAATTTTGTTGTGGAAGGAGTTTGGAAAAAAAAACAAGAAGCCAACAGCTCATAAAATTGTCCTCATTGAAGACTAACAAAAATGAAACCTGTAATAAGTGTAACTTTCAGATTTTTAAAATGATTTGTAAATGATTGGGAATACTGCAAGCTTTAACATGTCTGATAAAGGCTTGATTGTCTTTGCCGTTTGTTTTGTTCACAAGTCAGTTGTGTGCCAGTTCTCTTGCCCATCCACTGCCTGTAATTGCCCAACTTATGCTCGGGCCCATCCTTGGACTTCAACAGCCCTCTCACCCTCCCTCAAACTCTCACTGTCCCTCTCACCCTCCCCCACAGTCTGACTGTTCCTCTCACTCTCCCTCACACTCTGGCCTTCAAACCTTCCTTTAAAATCTGACCAGTCCTCATTACACTCTGATACTTTGACCCTTGGAACCTCCCTTGCCCTCGGACCGGACCTCAGTCCTTGCACCCTACTTCATACTATAGAGCAACTTTGTGACTGACCTTTTCTGTAAGGCCTATTCAGACCTTCACTGAACTCCGGTCCATCCTCACTGTGATGTCTCTGTTCTCTGGTTTCCTTTCCCAGGATTCTTCTCTGTTCTATCTCTTCCCATCCATCTATTCTGCCTTCACAATCTCTTTTTCTCATTTCGTTGGAGAAAGGGAGACTGTTTTACAACATGGAATGTAGAACAGTACAGCACAGAACAGGTCTTTGATGTTATGCGCACCTTTTATCCTATTCTAAGATCAAACTATGAGAAAGCGAGGACTGTAGGTGCTGGAGATCAGAGTCAAGAAGTGTGGCACTGGAAAAGCACAGCCAGTCAGGCGGCATCTGAGGAGTAGGAGAGTCGATGATTTGAGCATAAGATCTTCATCAGGAATGTCATTACAGGAAAGAGCTAATGCTCAAGACTGTTCTGCTCCTCAGATGCTGCCTGACTGGCTGTGCTTTGCCAGCACCATACTTTTTGACTCAAAGATCAAACTAACCTACATATCCTTCATGTTACTATCATCCATCGATAACTCCACCAACCTTTGTGTCATTGGCAAACCTATTAAACCACCTTTCCACTTCCTGAATCAGGTCGTTTATAAAAATCACAAAGAGCCGAGGTCCCAGAACAGATCCCTGTGAAACATCACTGGTCACTAAGCTTTAGGCTGAATACTTTCCATCTACTACCACACTCTGTTTTCTATGGGCCAGCCAATTCGGTATCCAGATAGCCAAAATTCCCTGTATCCCATGTCTGCTTATTTTCTGAATGAGCCTACCATGGGGAACCTTATCAAACACCTTGCTAAAATCCATGTACACCACAACCAGTGCTCTCCTTCATCAATGTGTTTTGTCAAATCTTCAAAGAACTCAATAAGGCTTGTGAGGCATGACCTGCTCCTTTCAAAGCCATGCTGACCATCTCTAATCAAACTATGCCGTTCCAAATAATCATAAAACCTGTCTCTCAGAATCCTCTCAATAATTTGCCCACCACTGACGTAAGACTGGTCTGTAATTCCCATGGTTATCCTTACTCCCTTTCTTAAACAAGGGAATAATATTTAACACCCTCCAATCATCTGGCACTACTTCAGTGGACTGTGAGGATGCAAAGTTCATCACCAAGGGTGCAGCAATCTTTTCCCTCACTCCCATAGGAACCTAGGGTATATCCCGTCTGACCCAGGGAAGGTAAGTGATTGATATTTGAGTGGGTGTGTTCTGGACCCCAGGCCCTACAAAGTAGGGCCTCACTCCCATCCTCCTCCTCTAACCTAACTTTAAAGTCCACAGGTAAGCTACTCAGTATTCTTGTTTTGGAGACTAAGTATAGAGTAATGGCAACGCAGGCAGTGGAATGTTCCCCCTGCAGGATGTTTGAGGTAGGGGTGACCACCGATGCTCCTGCCGACTTCAACTGCAGGAAATGCAGTCAGATCCTGCTCCTCACAGAATGCGTTAGGGAACTGGAACCTGGAGTTGGATGAACTGAGGATTATTCGAGAGGCTGAGAGGGTGATAGATAGAAGCTATAGGGACATAGTTACGCCAGAGAACAGAGGTAGCTGGGTAATAGTTAGAGTTGGGAAGGGGAGGAAGCAGGCAGTGCAGGGTCGTTCCCCTCAACAATAAGTATACCGCTTTGGATATTGTTGGGGAGGGAAGGCCTGGCAGTCCTAGGGGAAAGCTGCAGTCACCGGGTCTCTGGCACGAGGTTCGGCTCTGAGGCTCAGAAGGGAAAGGGGGAGAGGAGGAGAGCGCTAGTTATAGGAGACTGTATAGTTAGAGGGACGGACAGGCGGTTCTGTGGACATGGGCGAGACTCTCGAATGGTTTGTTGCCTCCCGGTCAGGGTCTGAGACGTCTCGGACCGTGTCTTCAGAATCCTTAAGGGGGAGGGTGTGCAGCCAGAAGTCGTGGTGCACGTTGGCACTAACGACATAGGTAGGAAGAGGGGTGGGGAGGTCATTCAGGAGCTCAGGGAGTTAGGCTGGAAGGTAAAAGCTAGGACGGACAGAGTCGTCATCTCTGGGTTGTTGCCGGTGCCACGTGACAGTGAGGCAAGGAATAGGGAGAGAGTGCAATTGAGCACGTGGCTGCAAGGATGGTGTAGGAGGGAGGGCTTCAGGTATTTGGACAATTGGACTATATTCTGGGGAAGGTGGGACCTGTACAAGCAGAACAGGTTGCACCTGAACCAGAAGGGCACCAATATCCTGGGAGGTAGGTTTGCTAGCACTCTTCGGGGGATTTAAACTAATTTGGCAGGGGGATGGGATCTGGACTTGTAGTCCAGCAAGTAGGTTAGCTGTTTGTCAGGATGTCCAAGAATGTAGGGAGGCTGTGGAGAAGGTAGCACTGACAGGGAATACTTGTGGACACAGAGATGGGTTCGTGTGTATACTTCAACGCAACGAGTGTCAGAAATAAGGTGGGTGAACTTAAGGCGTGGATCAGTACCTGGGACTACGATGTTGTGGCCATCACGGAAACGTGGATAGAAGAGGGACAGGAATGGTTGTTGGAGGTTCCCGGTTACAGATGTTTCAGTAAGATTAGGGAGGGTGGTAAAAAAAAGGAGGGGATGTGGCGTTGCTAATTAGAAATGGTATAA
>NW_025210465.1:15506-19539 GCF_004010195.1 Chiloscyllium plagiosum
TTTTCCCCGGGTGCAACAGAGTTTTACAAGGGGACATAAATTTAAGGTGAAGGGTGGAAGGTATAGGGGAGATGTCAGGGGTAGGTACTTTACCCAGAGAGTGGTGGGGGCATGGAATGCGCTTTTTGTGGGAGTGGCAGAGTCAGAATCATTGGCGACCTTTAAGTGGCAATTGGATAGGTACATGGATGGGTGCTTAAGCTAGGACAAATGTTCGGCACAACATCGTGGGCCGAAGGGCCTGTTCTGTGCTGTATTGTTCTATGTTTTATCAATCTTCATGTTTTTCAAAATTTCTAGCACATACCCCTCCCTAACATCAACCTGTTTTTTTACATTAGATTACTTACAGTGTAGAAACAGGCCCTTCGGCCCAACAAGTCCACACCGACCCGCCAAAGCGCAACCCACCCATACCCCTAACCTAACTCTACGGGCAATTTAGCATGGCCAATTCACCTGACTTGCACATCTTTGGACTGTGGGAGGAAACCGGAGCACCCGGAGGAAACCCACGCAGACACGGGGAGAACGTGCAAACTCCACACAGTCAATCGCCTGAGGCGGGAATTGAACCCGGGTCTCAGACGCTGTGAGGCAGCAGTGCTAACCACTGTGCTACCGTGCCGCCCAAGCTGATGTGTTCTAGCACATCAGCTTGTTTCACTCTGTCCTCACAAATGACAAGGTCCCTCTCACTAGTGAATACTGAAGCAACATATTCATTAAAGACCTTCCCTACCTTCTCCAACTGCAGGCACAAGTTCCCTCCACTATCCCTGATTGGCCTCACCCGCTTTCTGGCCATACTGTTGTACCTCACATAGGTGTAGAACGCCTTAGGGTTTTTCTTAATCCTACCCACCAAAGCTTATTCATGCCCCCTCTAGCCCTCCTAAGTACATTCTTCAGTTCCTTCCTGACTATCTCGTAACCATCTGCTCCTTGCTTCCTCAACCTTAAGTAAGCTTCCTCCTTCCTCTTGGTGAGATGTTCCACATCTCGTTATCCAAGGTTCTTTCACCCTACCATACCTTCTTTGCCTCAGTGGGACAAACCTATCCACCACCATCAGCAAGTGCTCCCTAAACAACCTCCATGTTTCTGTTCCCAATTTATGCTCCTCAGTTCCTGCCTAATAGCATTGTAATTCCTCCTCTCCCAATTAAATACTTACCCTTACCATATGTTCCTTTCCCTCACCATGATTATAGTAAAGGTCAGGGAGTTGTGATTGTTATCACTGAACTGCTCTCCCACCGAGACATCTAACACGTGACCCGATTCATTGCCAAGCACCAAATCCAATATGGCCTCCCCTCTAGTCAGCCTATCTACATATTGAGTCAGGAATTCTTCTGGGATACACCTGACAAAATCTGTTCCATCAAAACTATTTGCATTAAGGAGGCTCCAATCAATAATAGGGAAGTTGAAGTCACCCATACCAACAACCCTGTTACTTCTGCACCTTCCCATAATCTGCCTTCCAATCTGCTCCTCCACGTCTCTGTTGCTATTGCTATTTCCAATCACCTTTTACAACAAAATGCTGACCCTTAAACTCCAGAAAGCATTCATCAGAGCTACGCAGATTTATCATTCTACTGAAATATGCTGTGATCTATAATTTGCATCTCATGTCATTTATAAATCCACAGTTTACAACACAGCCAATTGTTTTCTGAGATTTCCAGTAAGACTTAGTGTATTAGTGACCTGTCCTGCCTGGAGCACATACAAGGTAGTTTTATGGTGTGACACCCGCCTGGGAAGGCAGGTTTTTGAGTCCCCACTCCTTGCTGCACTGATGTATCTTTGGATGGTGACAGGAGGCATTCAGCAAGAGCTGCTGCTGCTGGAAACTGAATGTCACACAAGGACAGTCTTGGACTTGGCTCTGAGATACTCTTATTTTGACCGGCCTGCCAAAATTGGCAGTTCAGCCTCACTCAGGAAGAATGGTCAATTGTGAGAGGTAGCAGCTGACACCACTGGGTGAGCACCCGAGGGTGAGTCACTGTCTGCGGGAGAGAGCGAGGCAAGGTTGGAATAGGAGAAAAAAACCTTTGTGCTCAACTTCATCCATTGGAGTTAGTGAAGGCCATGTGTAGCATTTAAGGATAAAAATATTACTTTTGGCATTTGGTGTGAATGTGGTTAGCATTCATATTCAAGGCCTCCTATTCATAGAATCACTACAATGCTGAAAGAAGTCATTCGGCCCATCAAGTCCACACTGACTCTCCGAAGAGCATCCCACCCTGACTCACCTCCCAATCCTATCCATGTCACCCCACATTTGCCGCGGCTACCCCACCTAGCCTGCACATCCCTGATCAACTATAGGGGAATTTCCCATGGCCAATCTGCACTCTGGACTGTGGGAGGAAACCCGTGCAGAGACGGGTAGATTGTGCAAACTTCACAGATTCAATCGCCCGAGGGTGGAACGAACCCGGGTCACTGGTGCTGTGAGGTAGCAGTGCTAACCACTAAGCCACCATGCTGTCCTATTCCTGAAGAGGCCGTGATGCCACCTGATTGTCAGCGTTCTGCCCAGGCATATCAGTCACCTTGTGGCCAACCGCCAAAGCCCCAGCTGCTGCCTTTGCTGCCGCTGCCTCCATGACTGAGCTCCCTCTAGAAGGTAAGTAGAGAAAGAAAAACTTTAAAAAAAAGAAAGAAAAAGCAAGAAAATAAGAAAGAAAAGTGATCCCTGTGGACAAGCTCTGCCATCTTGACCCAGTAATGGACTGAAATCAAAAGTAAAACATTCATGGAATGTATGAACGTTTTTAGTGAATTCTAAACTTGGACTCCTTAATCTTTCCATTCATCTACAATTTGAGCTTCTCATTATTTAGAAAATACTTGGATCTATTCTTGCATCCAAAGCAGATGATCTCATTCTTGTCCATTTTGAACAGTTTTTTTTCTCACTCACTTTAATCTATCAAAGTCTGTGGAACTTTCTGTGCCCAGTCAACTTGGCTACACAGCTGTCTACTCTTTTATCCAAATCATTTGTAAATACCACATAAAGCCGGGTCCCTAGTATAGATCCCCTCATCACTAGTCACATTTTGCCAATCGGTGTATAGACCCAGTACACTGCTTCCTGCTACCCAATCAATTTATATCTGAGGTGAAAGTGAGGACTTCAGATGTTGGAGATCAGAGTCAAAAGGTGTGGCACTGGAAAAGAACAGCAGGTCAGACAGCAGGAGAGTCGATATTTTGGACATAAGCCATTCATCAGGAATGTGGGGGTGAGGGAAGGGGGCTGAGAAATAAGTAGGAAGTGGTCGGGCAGGGGGGGTGGTAGGTAGGTTGGAAGGTGATAGGTAGATGCACGTGGGGGTTGACGGTGATAGGTCGGAGCGGAGGGTGGAGCGGATAGTTGGGAAGGAAGATGGACAGGTGGGACAGTTCAAGAGGGCAGGGCTGAGTTGGAGGGTTAGATCTGGGATGAGCTGTGGGAGGGGGAGATGAGAAAACTGGTGAAATCGATGTTGATGCCATGTGGTTGGAGGGTACCAAGGCGGAAGATGAGCCATTTTTCCTCCAAGCGTCTGGTGGCTAGGATTTGGTGATGGCGGAGACCCATGACTTGCATGTCCTTAATGGAGTGGGAGGGGGAGTTGAAGTGGTCGGCCACAGTGAGTGGGGTTAGTTGGTACGGGTGGCCCAGAGATGTTCTCTGGAACATTCTGCAAGTTGGCATCCTGTCTCCCCAATGTAGAGGAAACCACATCAAAAGCAACGGACACAGTCGATGAGGTGTTTTGAGGTACAGGTAAATCTGTGTCACATTGAAAGGATCCTTTGGGGCTTTGGATGGAGATGAGGCGGGAGGTGTGGGCACAGGTTTTACACCAAAAGAGAAAATGCTGAAAAATCTCAACAGGTCTGGCAGCATCTGTAAGGAGAGAAAAGAGCTGACGTTTCGAGTCTAACTGACCCATTGTCAAAGCTTTGACAAAGGGTCAGTTAAATTCAAAACGCCAGCTCTTTTCTCTCCTTACAGATG
>NW_025210466.1:0-2169 GCF_004010195.1 Chiloscyllium plagiosum
TCCCTCCCTCCCTCCCCCACTGCCCCTCAGTAGCAGCAGGGTGTCCCAGCTACAAGGTGCCCTGCAGAAATTCACCAAAACTCCTCAGGCAGCACCTTCCGAACCCACGGCCGCTCCCACCAGGAAGGACATGGACAGCAGGTACATGGGAACACCACCCCACCCCCTGTAAAGTATCGCTGAGTGAGTGCTGCTGGGTAGCAGTATTGATGACCCCTTCCATCACCTTCCCTGATGGGGCAGTAATTGGCCCGGCTGGGATTGATGTCCAGGACATCCCCGGGCCCGTTTCCCACATTGGCTGGGGAGATGCCGGTGGAACTGGAACAGCTTGGCTCGGGCAGCGGCACCTTCCAGGGCAGAACTCTCCAGTGCTGGTGCGGGGAGGTTGGCAGGGGCCCGTAGCCTTTGCGGTATCCAGTGTCTCCCACCGTTCCCTGATTATCAGGTGGAGTGAGCGGGAATTGGCTGGAATCTGGGACCACGGGAGGAGGCTGAGCTGGATCACCCACTCCCCAATCCTGGCTGAAGGTCCCTGCGAGGGCTTCATGCTGATCTTTCACTCTCTTTCCATCATTGAGGGTGTTTGGGGGGGTATCTGTGGGTCCTCCCCCTCCCCCTCCAGTGAGTTGTTTAATTGCCCCCCCCCCCCCCGTGGCAGGGCGGGGGCTGAGCTGCAGAGATGAGCCCTGGCCCCTTGGTGCTGGGATTGCTTGGCTCTGCCTATCGCTGGCTGGTTATGTCCTTTGGAGGGGCTTCACCAGGTTGACCCCTGACCTTCAGGTCCACCCAGTGCTGCTCCTGACGTACCCTCCTGCATTGACCCAGGGGTTGGTTCCCCCCTGGTTTGATGGTCATGGTTAAGAGGGGGATATGCCAGGCCATGAGATTACAGGTCGTGCTGGAGGACTGTTCTGCTGCTGTTGGCCCACATCATTAGCACTGTCTGTGTGTGTGTCTGTGTTTGGGTTGGGGATATGTCAGGCCATCGCTATCTTTCACTCTCACCCTCTCCGTCTCCATCTTCCCTCCATCCTCCGTCCCCTCACTCCCCGTCCCTCTCTCCACTGCTCCTTCCCCTCCTCACATTTTGCCGTCCCTCTCTCCTCAGCGGCCTCCCTCTCCATCTACCCCACCGTCTCTGTCCATCGTCCCCTTGGTCCCCCCCCCGCTGTCTCTCCCATTCTCTCTCTCCCTCGGTGGGCACTGACTGTAATCCTACAACGAGGACGTTGTGAGACACCTCGCCCCATTCGTTGGGTTTTAATGAAATCCTCAACTCGACTTCAATGACCAACTGACCCAACGCCAGGGGGTGACACTGGCTGGGTTTATTTCTGCGGCCGTGGGTTCTCTCTCGATCCGGGAGAGCGTCCAACTGGTGCTGGATCGACCGAACGCCATATTGACCCTGAATTGACCCCATGCGCTCAGTCAACCCTTGACCTGTCGCTGATCGGTGGGAGGTCACGGTGGGGGCTCTGCATTTGGTCGGACTGATTTCCCCTCCCCCAGCCCCACCCCACCCCACCCCCATACACCAACCCAATGGCCAGGTTTCGGGATTGCCCTGAGCAACCAGCCCTAGGAATCCAGGCTGTGAGGAGATGGCCAAACGAAATAATTTGATGGAACTGCGCTTGTTGAGAGGGGGAAGGCAACTGGGGACTTCATTCACTTCAAAGTTCATAGAATCACCACAGTGTGGAAGTAGGCCATTTGGCCCATCAGGTCCATACTGGCCCTCTGGAGAACACGCCCACCTCTTCCCACCTCCTCATCCTGTCCCTGTAAACCTGCATTTCATCATCATCGAAGCCCGACAGTGTGGAAACAGCCCATTTGGCCCATCAGGTCCATACTGGCCCCCTGAAGACCGTTCATATCTCGTCCCACCTCCTCATCCTGTCCCTGTAACCCTGCGTTTCATCATCATAGATCGCCGAAGCCCGACAGGGCAGATACGCACCATTTTGCCCAACAAGTGCAGTTCTGGTGTCCTTCCGATCGGAAAGATGTTGGAAGTCTTTTCTGAACCCTTTCAAGTGTCACCAGGATGTTGCCAGGGTTGGAGGGTCTGAGCTACAGGGAGAGGCTGAACAGGCTGGGGCTGTTTTCCCTGGAGCGTCGGAGGCTGAGGGGTGACCTTATAGAGGTTTATAAAATCAT
>NW_025210466.1:2920-7740 GCF_004010195.1 Chiloscyllium plagiosum
GGGCCGGGTGCTGGGATATCTGGTTGGCATGGACGGGTTGGGCCAAAGGGTCTGTTTCCGTGCTGTACATCTCTGTGACTGTATGATTAAGTTTACACCGACGGTCCAAATAGAGTCCCACCGAAACTCATTCCCCACCTACATTTCCCGATCTACACATCCCTGAGCACTATGGGTAATTTAGCAAGGCCAATCCACCCTAACCTGCACATCACTGAACACTATGGGGTAATTTAGCATGGCCAATCCACCCTAACCTACACATCCCTGAACACTACGGGTAATTTAGCATGGCCAATCCACCCTAACCTACACATCTTTGGACTGTGGGAGGAAACTGCAGCACCCGGAGGAAACCACACAGACACGGGGAGAATGTGCAAACTCCACACAGACAGTCGCCCCGAGGCTGGAATCGAAAAGGGTCCTTGGTTCTGTGAAGCAGGAGGGCTAATCCACTCAGCTTGTCCATCCCTTGTCCAGGGAGATTGAGGATGAATTTCAGGGACATGGCCCTGGGGACAATAAACAAACGCGATGAAAGATATTTATTGAGACAGTGAGAGGGGACGGTGGGAGCATTCAAGGTTTTTGCCAGAAGGTAAAGAATCATCCAATAGAGAGTTCCAACTATCCATCAGAGTGTGATTGTAGAGGGGGGTGGTGGGTCAATAGTGAGGATTGATGTTAGGGAGGGAGGGAGATGTGACCCGATCCCTCCCAGTGTGAATGTTCTGAATCTCAATTATCTGTCAGAATATTAGAGATGGACATTGATAGATCTCTCTCTGCCATGGCCATTACGTATACATTTAGGGACACCACATTTTGCACGAAACTGGATCACAATCGTTATGAGGTGAACGGCGAGGATGAGAAATACACAGTGAGACCACTGATGGGGATGATGGCAATATTATCAATTGTACCAGTGATGGATTGATATTGAGGCACCTGTGTTTGTTTCAGATTTCCAGCATCTCCACGACTTCTCTTTCATTGAAGCGGTTCACCAAACCTTTTCCCCTGCCATGGCCAGTGTGCTTGCGGCTTTGTTACAATAGGGACAGACACTGTTGCAGTCTGTCAGACACTGTCCTGCTGCTCTGTCTTGACATGACAACCCGTAACATCCTCACTCTGATACAAGAGTGATTGCACGCTCCAGTTGACAAACTCCACCCTTGGATTGTTACTGCTCCCACTTAGGGAAACGTTGGGAGTCTCTCCCTCATTCTGTTCTCAGACATCCACAGACTGACGAATTCGAGCAAAGGGATATTTCAGCATGTCCTTCAGCTGCTCTCTGAACTTAGTCTGGGTCACGGCATAAATGATAGTGTTTGTGCAGCAACTCAGGAGTTGCAACATGAAGCCCCAATCCAGCACAAAATCATCTAGATACATGAATTCATATCCCAGATCGTCCAAACGGGTCCATATGGAATACATCATCAGTACTGACCATAACAGAATGAAATTGGCTGAGATAACAAACAGCAAAATAATTGATTTCCTTCGACTCTCCATTTCTGAGTCTTTGGCGTTCTTGTCCCTGTTGTGAGCCCGGAGTCTCCTGCGGGCTCTGCTGGTCACTAAAATGTATCTGACTGTCAAAATATTGAGCAGCAGAACCAAGATAAATGGGAGACATGGGGTTATAATGTGATGGAGGAACTCGATTGTCACCCAGAATAGCGATTCTAGTATTGCCAGAGAATAGTCACAAAACCACGGGAGGTTCAACAATCTATAATCTTCTGTGAACATAAAATACCAGAAAAGGTTCTTTAAACAGCTCACCGCGGTCACTGTTCCGAGAATGATAGCTGCTGTTCTTGGAGTGCAATATCTGGTTTTCACTTTCTGCCAACAAATGGCCACAAATCGATCAAAGGTAAAAGTGACAGTGAACCAGACAGAACAGTCTGTAGCTGCATAAAGCAGGACAGCGTGGATATTACACAAGGGGGTGGACTTCAAGAAGATAAAATGTTCCTCAAAAACAATGGGGATGTGTCTCAGTATCAGGTCAAAGATAATAACAAGGAGATCTGCCACTGCCATGGCCACCAGGTAACGGGTGATACATTTCGAGAGACCACACTTTCCATGGGCCAGGATTGCAATCGCCACTATGTTAACTGTGAGGACTGGAAAATGGAGATTGACATCACACGTTGGGTATGGGGCACAGTTCTCACTTTTGCCTGAGATAGAGACTAGGATTGGAAGGGCTCAGCTGTCAAGAGTGTCAGCAGGGCTGCAAGCGATGACAGAGGCCAGGGCTGGTCAGGTCTCAGGTGGAATTGAGAAACAAGAACCAGAATTTTGAAAACAAGGCAATGGTGGACAGGCAGTCAGTGCAGGTCAGAGAGCACATGGAGAGCACAAGGTAGAGAGACACAGATGTTCAGTGAACAGACCCGGAGTAAGTTACAAAAAATGTTCACCAATATATACCTGACGGGGGACACTGGGGAAGGGAACGAAAATGCAGCCTGCACCATTTTATTGTCTTCAGGTAGTTCAGAAAATGACCACCGAGACTCTAAAGGGCTGCAAAATTACAGCCAGGCAGGGAACATGGAGGGAAATATATTTACTTTCTTTAGGGAAGTAGATAAATACTTAAAGGGAATAATTTGCGGGAACATAATAAATGGACATGGGATTGGGATGAAGTAGGAGTGGGTAGTCCATGAGGGATTCAATGATGAGGTGCTAAAAGACCATGAATGAATGTAGTTCCCTGATGTGCAGCTGAGGACACCCTTATAGCAACAGTTAAGTGGCCATTCAGCGCACAGTATTGGAAGCAGTATAGATTAGATTAGATTCCCTACAGTTTGGAAACAGGCCCTTCGCCCCAGCATGTCCACACTGACCCTCCAAAGAGGAACCCACCCAGATCCCTACCCTACACATCCCTGAACATTATGGGGTAATTTAGCATGGCCAATCCACCCTAACCTGCACATCCCTGAACACTATGGGGTAATTTAGCATAGCCAATCCACCCTAACCGACACATCCCTGAACACTATGGGGTAATTTAGCACAGCCAATCCAACCTAACCTGCACATCCCTGAACACTATGGGGTAATTTAGCACAGCCAATCCAACCTAACCTGCACATCCCTGAACACTATGGGGTAATTTAGCACGGCCAATCCACCCTAACCTAACAAACAGCAAAATAATTGATTTCCTTCGACTCTCCATTTCTGAGTCTTTGGCGTTCTTGTCCCTGTTGTGAGCCCGGAGTCTCCTGCGGGCTCTGCTGGTCACTAAAATGTATCTGACTGTCAAAATATTGAGCAGCAGAACCAAGATAAATGGGAGACATGGGGTTATAATGTGATGGAGGAACTCGATTGTCACCCAGAATAGCGATTCTAGTATTGCCAGAGAATAGTTACAAAACCACGGGAGGTTCAACAATCTATAATCTTCTGTGAGCATAAAATACCAGAAAAGGTTCTTTAAACAGCTCACCGTGGTCACTGTTCCGAGAATGATAGCTGCTGTTCTTGGAGTGCAATATCTGGTTTTCACTTTCTGCCAACAAATGGCCACAAATCGATCAAAGGTAAAAGTGACAGTGAACCAGACAGAACAGTCTGTAGCTGCATAAAGCAGGACAGCGTGGATATTACACAAGGGGGTGGACTTCAAGAAGATAAAATGTTCCTCAAAAACAATGGGGATGTGTCTCAGTATCAGGTCAAAGATAATAACAAGGAGATCTGCCACTGCCATGGCCACCAGGTAACGGGTGATACATTTCGAGAGACCACACTTTCCATGGGCCAGGATTGCAATCGCCACTATGTTAACTGTGAGGACCGGAAAATGGAGATTGACATTACATGTTGGATTTGGGGCACAGTTCTCATTTTTGCCTGAGATAGAGACTAGGATTGGAAGGGCACAGCTGTCAAGAGTGTCAGCAGGGCTGCAAGCGATGACAGAGGCCAGGGCTGGTCAGGTCTCAGATGGAATTGAGAAACAAGAACCAGAATTTTGAAAACAAGGCAATGGTGGACAGGCAGTCAGTGCAGGTCAGAGAGCACACGGAGAGCACAAGGTAGAGAGACACAGATGTTCAGTGAACAGACCCGGAGTAAGTTTCAAAAAATGTTCGCCAATAAAACCTGACGGGGGACACTGGGGAAGGGAACGAAAATGCAGCCTGCACCATTTTATTGTCTTCAGGTCGTTCAGAAAATGACCGCCGAGACTCTCAAGGGCTGCAAAATTACAGCCAGGCAGGGAACATGGAGGGAAATATATTCACTTTCTTTAGGGAATTAGACAAATACTTAAAGGGAATAATTTGCGGGAACATAATAAATGGACATGGGATTGGGATGAAGTAGGAGTTGGTAGTCCATGAGGGATTCAATGATGAGGTGCTAAAAGACCATGAATGAATGTAGTTCCCTGATGTGCAGCTGAGGACACCCTTATAGCAACAGTTAAGTGGCCATTCATCGCACAGTATTGGAAGCAGTATAGATTAGATTAGATTCCCTACAGTTTGGAAACAGGCCCTTCGGCCCAGCATGTCCACACTGACCCTCCAAAGAGGAACCCACCCAGATCCCTACCCTACACATCCCTGAACATTATGGGGTAATTTAGCATGGCCAATCCACCCTAACCGACACATCCCTGAACACTATGGGGTAATTTAGCACAGCCAATCCAACCTAACCTGCACATCCCTGAACACTATGGGGTAATTTAGCACAGCCAATCCAACCTAACCTGCACATCCCTGAACACTATGGGGTAATTTAGCACAGCCAATCCA
>NW_025210466.1:8169-13757 GCF_004010195.1 Chiloscyllium plagiosum
GGCCAATCCACCCTAACCTACACATCCCTGAGCACTATGGGGTAATTTAGCATGGCCAATCCACCCTAACCTGCACATCCCTGAACACTATGGGGTAATTTAACATGGCCAATCCACCCTAACCTACACATCTTTGGACTGTGGGAGGAAACCAAAGCACTTGGAGCAAGCCCACACAGACACGGGGAAAATGTGCCAACTCCACGCAGACAGTCGCCCCAAGGCTGGATTTGAACCCAGGTCCCTGGTACTGTGCGGCAGTAGTGCTAACCACTGAGCTACCGTGTCACCCTTAGGGGCAAGGGTGAAGATAGCTGACACCGTGGAGACATGATCAGAAGTGCGGAGGGATATTGGGCAAAAAAAAAGATAACAAGAATTCCAAACTATCTGTGGGATCAGACATGGAGGAGAGCGGAGATGATGGACAGGGAATTGCAGTGCGATAGGTGGTAGGGTTGTGACTGACTGACCCTGGAAAGAATGACATTATCCCCTGGACATTGAGTTGGTAACAGCAGAGAGGTGATTAGACATGGTTTATGGAACGAATAACGGGATATAGATACTTACCGGGGACCCCAACAATAGCCAGGATGGGATAGTAACCGGCTTGAATAACTACAAGCACGAACTGGATTCGTGATTCCAAGGTGACCCAATCCACTGAAAGCCAATCCAGACTCTCAGATAAACCCCTGTCCATTGCTACAACCTTCTGATCTCCTCTCGTCAGATTCTCACACACTGTTGGAAGGTTCCAATCCATTGTTCCCAGGTTCCGTTTGACTGTAGGAAGGTTCCAATCCATTGTTCCCAGGTTCTGTTTGACTGTAGGAAGGTTCCAATCCATTGTTCCCAGGTTCCGTTTGACTGTAGGAAGGTTCCAACTGTAGGAAGGTTCCAATCCATTGTTCCCAGGTTCCGTTTGACTGTAGGAAGGTTCCAATCCACTGCTCCCAGGTTCTGACCCCGTGCTGTAAGATTTCACAGATCCTGTGCTAGATTTCACAGATCCTGTTCTCTCCTCTCTGGGTCCCTCTGGAAACATCGATACCTGCTTGTGCCGACAGGGATATTCCCGGCTAACATTATGCGATGTTTCTTTTAAAAAGCTTCTTTTTAAATTTAGAATGTGGAAACCCTCCAGTGACACTCCAGTAATGTCCAGGGAGACTGACATTAACTACGGTCACTGAACAAATAACTTCGCTTACCTCATCTTGCTGGGGGAGTTGGAATCCAATTAAAAACAAAATCTGGAATTCAGGATGGAATCAAGGAGCCCTTGCAAGATTGGAATCGATGGGTAACCGGGGGCAAAATCTCCACTGATGGGGGTCAGACCTGGCACATTGGAAGATGGTTGTGGTTTGTTGGAGGGTCAGACATCTCAGCTCCAGGACATCTCTGCAGGAGTTCCTCAGGATAGTGTCCTAGGTCCCAACCAGCTTCAGCTGCTTCATCAATGACCTCCGCTCCATCCTAAGGTCAGAAGGGGGGATGGTCACCGCTGACTACACAACATTCAGTCCCATTTGTGACTCCTCAGATGCTGAAGCAGTCCATGTTCAAATGTAACAAGATCTGGACAATATCCAGGCTTGGGCTGACAAATGGCAAGTAACATGTACACCGTACAAATGCCAGGCTATGACCATCATCAATAAGAGACCATCTAACCACCGCCCCTCGACGTTCAATGGTGTTACCATCACTGAATCCCCCCAATATCAACATCCTGGGGGTGCCCATTGAACACGGACTCAGTTGGACTCACCACAGACACACTGACTGTGGGAGTAGGTCAGAGGCTGGGAACCCTGCAGCGAGTAACTCCCACCCTGACTCCCCCAAAGCCTGTCCCACCATCTACAAGGCCCAGGGCAGGAGTGTGAGGGAATGTTCCTCACTTGCCCCTGGATGGGGGCAGCTCCAACAACACTCAAGAAGCTTGACCCCATCCAGGGAGAAAGCAGCAGCCCCTCCCCCCCCCGCGGGATTAGCCCCACACCCACAAACATCCCCTCCCTCCCCGCCCCACACCAACGCTCAGTAGCAGCAGTGTGTACCATCTACAAGATGCCCCGCAGAGATTCACCAAAGACCCTCAGACAGTACCTTCCAAACCCCACGGCCACTTCCATCCAGGAGGACAAGGGGCAGCAGGTACATGGGAACACCAGCCCCCTCCCTGCAAGTTCCCCTCTGAGCCCCTCCCCATCCCGACTCGGAAATATATCACTGTCCCTTCAGTGTGGCTGGGTCCGAATCCTGGAATTCCCTCCCTCAGGGGCGTTGTGGGTCCACCCACAGCACATGGACTGCAGCGGGTCAACAAGGCAACTCACCCCCCACCTTCTCAAGGGGGGGGGCAACTAAGGACAGGGCAGTAAATGCTCGTTTAGACCACATCCCATGAATTTATTTCCCCAAAATTAAAGCGAATAACTCCTTTAACTACACTCTCTCCTGGCACAATCCCACAAGCAAATAACAATGACAGCTTTTAACAAGAGGTGAGAGATACAGAGAAGGAGACAGCCCCACCACCCACTTTACAAAACCCAGAAATGAAATGGTCTCTGATGGAGAATTGAATGAACTCAAACAGAAAACATTTGATTGGTGGACGCTAATACAAGATGCTGGGGCAAGGGGACCTTCCTGTTGGATTCGATAAGTGAATGAGCCCCACAGTTTGCAATGTAATTTTATTGATTAGAATGTCCATCATTGAAGAAACTGTTGGGTATTTCCTGCTCGGAGCCTGAAGACCAGATGTACAAACCAAGGTACACATTGGGAGGGACTTTGCAGGATTCCCCACGTGCTGACTCTGTGGGAACTGCTCGGAATATCTGACCTTCTGATGGACAAGTTCCCCGCTCTCCAAGCCAGAATCTCGGACCATCTGAGCGAGAGGCTTCAGAGAATCCTGATTCCTGGATTGGATTGTGGCCGGGGAAAGGCGAGGGAGAAAGAAATCTGGATCATCTCTTGGGATAATATACAGCCAACAGCAATGCCCCTGGAAATCACACACACACTGACCTCCCAACTCACTGAGCGGACTCTCCCCAACAGTAAAAGGTGTTCGAGTCCCATCCAGCGGCTCTCTCATGACCGAGGGAACATCTGAGGGTCACCAAGCCTCAGGGGAGGGCACAGGTTGGGAAGGAAGGACGTTCAGGGTAACTTCAGTCGGTGCGGGAATTGAACCCATTCTGATAGTGACTCTCTGCCTCACAAATCAGCTGTCCAGCCAACTGAGCTTCCCTGATATCCCCCACAACTGAATCTAGTGACCTGCCAGTCCATCACCCATGGTGACTAACCCATCCTATCTGAACCCCCTGGTATGTGTCAGCCTAATGCTGTGTCGGTGAAGCTAATGTTCCAATGACCCACAACAAACTCTCTTTCAGGTTAAAACAAGGGCTTTATTCATGCATTCAGAGCAGGAATGATTGTCACAACAGTCACGCACAGACACACTCTCACACACAGACAGACACACACATATATACACATACACAGATACACATACACACACAGACACACAGATATACACACACACAGATACACATATACACGCACACATATACACACACACAGATATACACGTACAATGACAAACACACACAGACATAATCACACACTCTAAAACACATTCGCTCCCACACACTTCACGCACAAACACAATACCGCACTGTTACCATGGAGACAAAACCCAGTGGCACCCTGTTACCATAGAGACAGACCCAACTGCGCCCTGTTACCATAGTGACAGAAACCAACACCAATCTGGTACCATAGAGACAGAACCCAACTGCACCCTGTTACCATGGCGAAAGAATCCAACTGCACCCTGTTACCATGGCGAAAGAATCCAACTGCACCCTGTTACCATACAAACAGAAACATACTGCACCCTGTTACCATAGAAACAGAAATTGACTGTACCCTAATTCCATAGAAACAGAACCAAACTCCACCCTGTTGCCAGTGACAGAAACTACCAACATCCTGTTGCCATAGAGACAGAACCCAACTGCACCCTGTCACCATAGGGGTAGAACCCAACTGTACCATGTTACAATGGAGACAGAACCTAACTGCACTGTGTTACCATAGAGACAGAAAACAACACCAACCTGTTACCATAGAGACAGAAACCAAATGCACCCTGTTACCATAGAGACAGAACCCAACTGCACCCTGTTACCATAGAGACAGAACCCAACTGCAACCTGTTACCATAGTGACAGAACCACTCTGCACCCTGTTACCATAGAGACAGTTTCCAACTGCATCCTGTTACCATAGAGACAGTTCCCAACTGTACCCTGTTACCATAGAGACAGAACCCAACTGCACCCTGTTACCATAGAGACAGAGCCCAACTTCACCTTGTTGCCACAGAGATAGAAACCAATGACACCCTGTTGCATAAAGAAACAACCAAACTACACCCTGTTACCATAGAAACAGAAACCAACACCAACCTGCTACCAAAGAGACAGAAACCAAATGCACAGTTACCATAGAGACAGAACCCAACGGCATCTTGTTGCCACAGAGATAGAAACCAATGACACCCTGTTGCATAAAGAAACAACCAAACTACACCCTGTTACCATAGAAACAGAAACCAACACCAACCTGCTACCAAAGAGACAGAAACCAAATGCACAGTTACTATAGAGACAGAACCCAACGGCATCCTGTCACAATATAGACAGAACTCAATGGCATCCTGTTACCATAGAGACAGAACTCAATGGCATCCTGTTACCATAGAGACAGCACTCAACTGCACACTGTTACCATAGAAACAGAGCCTGACTATACCCTATTACCATTGATACAGGACCTAACTGCACCCTGTTACCATAGAAACATAACCCCACTGCACCCTGTTACCGTAGAAACAGAACCTGACTGTACCCTGTTACCATAGAGACGGAATCCAACTGCACACTGTTACCATAGAGACAGGATCCAGCGGTACCCTGTTCCCATAGAGACAGAACCCAACTGCACCATGTTACCATGGAGACAGAACCCAACTGCATCCTGTTACCATAGAGACAGAACCCACCAACACCCTGTTACCATAGAGACAGAACTCAATGGCATCCTGTTACCATAGAGACAGAACTCAATGGCATCCTGTTACCATAGAGACAGAACTCAATGGCATCCTGTTACCATAGAGACAGAACTCAATGGCATCCTGTTACCATAGAGACAGAACTCAATGGCATCCTGTTACCATAGAGACAGAACTCAATGGCATCCTGTTACCATAGAGACAGAACTCAATGGCATCCTGTTACCATAGAGACAGAACTCAATGGCATCCTGTTACCATAGAGACAGAACTCAATGGCATCCTGTTACCATAGAGACAGAACTCAATGGCATCCTGTTACCATAGAGACAGAACTCAATGGCATCCTGTTACCATAGAGACAGAACTCAATGGCATCCTGTTACCATAGAGACAGAACTCAATGGCATCCTGTTACCATAGAGACAGAACTCAATGGCATCCTGTTACCATAGAGACAGAACTCAACTGC
>NW_025210466.1:14890-19547 GCF_004010195.1 Chiloscyllium plagiosum
CCCTGTTACCGTAGGAACAGAACCTGACTGTACCCTGTTACCATAGAGACGGAATCCAACTGCACACTGTTACCATAGAGACAGGATCCAGCGGTACCCTGTTCCCATAGAGACAGAACCCAACTGCACCCTGTTACCATAGAGACAGAGCCCAACTGCACCTTGTTGCCACAGAGATAGAAACCAATGACACCCTGTTGCAGAAAGAAACAACCAAACTACACTCTGTTACCATAGAAACAGAAACCAACACCAACCTGCTACCAAAGAGACAGAAACCAAATGCACAGTTACCATAGAGACAGAACCCAACGGCATCCTGTTGCAATAGAGACAGAACTCAATGGCATCCTGTTACCATAGAGACAGAACTCAACTGCCCACTGTTACCATAGAAACAGATCCTGACTATACCCTATTACCATAGATACAGGACCTAACTGCACCCTGTTACCATAGAAACATAACCCCACTGCACCCTGTTACCGTAGAAACAGAATTGACTGTACCCTGTTACCATAGAGACGGAATCCAACTGCACCCTGTTACCAGAGACAGAACCCAATGGCACCCTGTTACCATAGAGACAGAACCCAATGGCACCCTGTTACCATAGAAACAGAACTTGACTGCACCCAGTTACCTTAGAGACAGAACCCAACGGCACCCAGTTACCATAGAAACAGAATCCGACTGCACCCTGTTACCATAGTGATAGAACCAAACTGCACCGTCGCCACAGAGACACAACCAAACTACACCCTGTTACCACGATGACAGAGCCCAACTGCACCCTGTTACCGGAGAGAGAGAAACCAACTGAACCCGGTCACCCGAGAGACAGAAACCAACTGCGGTCTGTCACCATAGAGACAGAAACCAATGACACCCTGTTGCATAAAGACACAACCAAACTGCACCCTGTTACCACAGAGACAGAAACCAACTGCACCCTGTTAGCATAGAGACAGAACCCAACTGCACCCTGTTACCATAGAAACAGAACGCAACTGCTCCCTGTTACCATAGAGACAGAACGCAACTGCTCCCTGTTACCATAGAAACAGATCCTGACTGTACCCTGTTACCATAGAAACAGATCCTGACTGTACCCTGTTACCATAGAGACAGAACCCAACTGCATCCTGTTACCAGAGAGACAGAACCCAACTGCAACATGTTACCATAGAGACAGAACCCAACTGCAACATGTTACCATAGAGACAGAACGCAACTGCTCCCTGTTACCATAGAAACAGATCCTGACTGTACCCTGTTACCATAGAAACAGATCCTGACTGTACCCTGTTACCATATAGACAGAACCCAACTGCATCCTGTTACCAGAGAGACAGAACCCAACTGCACCCAGTTACCATGGATACAGAGCCCAACTGCACCCTGTTACCATAGAGACAGGATCCAGCGGTACCCTGTTCCCATAGAGACAGAACCCAACTGCACCCAGTTACCATAGAGACAGAACCCAACGGCACCCTGTTCCCATAGAGACAGAACCCAATGGCACCCAGTTAGCATAGAATCAGAATCCGACTGCACCCTGTTACCATAGTGATAGAACCAAACTGCACCGTCACCACAGAGACACAACCAAACTACACCCTGTTACCACGATGACAGAGCCCAACTGCACCCTGTTACCGGAGAGAGAGAAACCAATTGATCCCGGTCACCCGAGAGACAGAAACCAACTGCGGTCTGTCACCATAGAGACAGAAACCAACTGCACAGTGTTGCCATAGAGACAGAACCCAACTGCACCCTGTTACCATAGAGACAGAACCCAACTGCACCCTGTTACCATAGAGACAGAACCCAACTGCATCCTGTTACCATAGAGACAGAACCCAACGGCACCCTGTTACCATAGAGACAGAAACCATCTGCACCCTGTTACCATAGAGACAGAACCCAACTGCTCCCTGTTACCATAGAAACAGATCCTGACTGCACCCTGTTACCATAGAGACAGAACCCAACTGCAACATGTTACCATAGAGACACAACCAAACTGCACCGTTACCATGGATACAGAGCCCAACTGCGCCATATCACCATAGAGACGGAATCCAACTGCACCCTGTTACCATAGAGACAGAACTCAACTGCATCCTGTTTCCATAGAAACAGAAGCCAACTGTACCATGTTACCATAGAGACACAACCAAACTGCGTTACCGTAGAGACATGGCCCAACAGTGCCATATTACCATAGAGACGGAATCCAACAACACCCTGTTACCATAGAGACAGAACCCAACTGCATCCAGTTACCATAGAGACAGAACACAACGGCACCCAGTTACCATAGAAACAGAATCCGACTGCACCCTGTTACCATAGTGATAGAAACAAACTGCACCGTCACCACAGAGACACAACCAAACTACACCCTGTTACCACGATGACAGAGCCCAACGGCACCCTGTTACCGGAGAGAGAGAAACCAACTGAACCCGGTCACCCGAGAGACAGAACCCAACTGCGGTCTGTCACCATAGAGACAGAAACCAATGACACCCTGTTGCATAAAGACACAACCCAACTGCACCCTGTTACCATAGAGACGGAATCCAACAACACCCTGTTATCATAGAAACAGAGCCCAAATGCACCCTGTTACCATAGAGACAGATCCCAACTGCATCCTGTTGCCATAGTCAGAACCCAACTGCACAGTGTTGCCATAGAGACAGAACCCAACTGTACCCGGTTATCGTACAGGCAGAAATCAACTGCATCATGTTACCATAGAGACACAACCAAACTGCACTGTTACCATGGATACAGAGCCCAACTGCGCCATATTACCATAGAGACGGAATCCAACAACACCCTGTTACCATGGAAACAGAACCCAACTGCACCCTGTTGCCATAGAGACAGTTCCCAACAGCACCCCGTTGCCATAGAGACAGAACCCAACTGCACCCTGTTACCATAGAGACAGAACCCAACTGCACCCTGTTACCATAGAAACAGATCCTGACTGCACCCTGTTACCATAGAGACAGAACCCAACTGCACCATTACCGTAGAGACATGGCCCAACAGTGCCATATTACCATAGAGACGGAATCCAACTGCACCCTGTTACCATAGAGACAGAACCCAACTGCATCCTGTTGCCATAGAGACAGAACCCAACTGTACCATGTTACCATAGAGACACAACCAAACTGCACCGTTACCGTAGAGACATGGCCCAACAGTGCCATATTACCATAGAGACGGAATCCAACAACACCCTGTTACCATGGAAACAGAACCCAACTGCGCCATATTACCATAGAGACAGTTCCCAACAGCACCCTGTTACCATAGAGACAGAACCCAACTGCACCCTGTTACCATAGAGACAGAGCCCAACTGCACCTTGTTGCCACAGAGATAGAAACCAATGACACCCTGTTGCAGAAAGAAACAACCAAACTACACCCTGTTACCATAGAAACAGAAACCAACACCAACCTGCTACCGAAGAGACAGAAACCAAATGCACAGTTACCATAGAGACAGAACCCAACGGCATCCTGTTACAATCGAGACAGAACTCAATGGCATCCTGTTACCATAGAGACAGAACACAACTGCACACCTTTACCATAGAAACAGATCCTGACTATACCCTGTTACCATAGATACAGGACCTAACTGCGCCCTGTTACCGTAGGAACAGAACCTGACTGTACCCTGTTACCGTAGGAACAGAACCTGACTGTACCCTGTTACCATAGAGACAGAACCCAACGGCACCCTATAGAAACAGAACCTGACTGTACCCTGTTACCATAGAGACAGAACCCAACTGCCCCCTGTTACCATAGAGACAGAACCGAACAGCACCCTGTTACCAGAGAGACATGATCCAGCAGTACCCTGTTACCATAGAGACAGAACCCAACTGCAACCTGTTACCATAGTGACAGAACCACTCTGCACCCTGTTAACTGCACCCTGTTACCATAGAAACAGAACCTGACTGTACCCTGTTACCATAGAGACAGAACCTAACTGCACCCTGTTACCATAGAAACATAATCTGACTGTACCCTGTTACCACAGGGACAGAACCCAACTGCACCATGTTACCGTACAGGCAGAAATCAACTACACCATGTTACCATGGAGAACCTGACTGTACCATTACCATAGGGACAGAATGCAACTGCACCATTACCATAGAAACACAACCCAATTGCATCCTGTTACCATTGAGACAGAACCTGACTGCACTCTGTTACCATAGAAACAAACCCTGACTGTACCCTGTTACCATAGAAACAAACCCTGACTGTACCCTGTTACCATAGAGACATAACACACCTGCATCCTGTTACAATAGAGTCAGAACCCCACTGCACAAAAGAGACAGAAACCAACTGCACCCTGTTACCATAGAAACAGAACCTCACTGCACCCTGTTACCTTAGAGACAGAACTCAACTGCATCCTGTTACCATAGAGACAGAACCTCACTGCACCCTGTTACCATAGAGACAGATCCCAACTGCATCCCGTTACCATGGAAACAAATCATGACTACACCCTGTTGCCATAGAGACAGAACCCGACTGCACCCTGTTACCATAGAGACTGAACTCAACTGCATCCAGTTGCCATAGAAACAGAATCC
>NW_025210467.1:0-3369 GCF_004010195.1 Chiloscyllium plagiosum
GGGGTCAGGGTGACTGTGATGTAGTGATTGTGAGGGGGTCAGGTTAACGGAGACTGACCCGCCGAAGCGCAACCCACCTATACCCCTACATTTACTCCTTACATAACACTACGGGGAATTTAGCATGGTCAAATCACCTGACATCTTTGGACTGTGGAAGGAAACCGGAGCACCCGGAGGAAACCCACGCAGACACGGGGAGAACGTACAAGCTCCACACAGTCAGTCACCTGAGGCGGAGAATTGAACCCGGGTCTCTGGCGCTGTGTGGCAGCAGTGCTCACCACTGTGTCACGGTGCCGCCCACGGTGTTTATGGTGCGACTGAGTGAGTGTGAAGGAGTCAGGGTGACGGTGACGGAGTGAGTGTGAGGGGTAAGTGTGGCGGTGAGCGTGTGAGTGTGACGGGTTCAGCAGGACGCTGACAGTGTGATTGTGAGGGGGCCAGTGTTGCAGTTACAGTGTGAATCGGAGCGGATCAGGGTGATAGTGAGTGTGTGACTTTGAGGGGTTCAGGGTGAGAGTGAGGTTGTGTGTGTGTGTTTCATGCTGACGGTACAGAATGAGTGTGAGGGTATCAGTATGACGGTGATAGAGTGAGTGTGAGGTGGACAGGCTAACAGAGACTGAGTGATTGCGACGCAGTCAGTGTGACAGTGATTGAGTAAGTGTGAGGGGGTCAGGGTGACGGGGACAAAGACTGTGTGAGTACCTCAGCGTGACAGGAACAGAGACACTGTGAGTGTCTCAGCGAGACAGGGATGGAGTGCATGTATGTTTCCATCAGGTTAGTGCTCATAAATTGAATGTGAGTGTTTCAGAGTGATGGTAACTGCGTGAGTGTGACCCTGTCAGGGAAACGATGGCGGAGTGAGTGTGAGGAGGACAATGTGATAGTGACTGAGTGAGTGTGAGGCTTCCAGCTCATCACTCGTGGCTGTCAGAGATAGATAAACCTCTTTATGGGATCCCACAATTTCTTTCTGATCTTCCCACAATATCGAGGGATATACTTGATTAGTTCCCAGGGATTTGTCTATCCTTTATGCATTTTAAAACCTCCACTACCTCCTGTTCTGTAATGTGGACTCTGTTGTTGTGGTTCTGTTCGCCGGGCTGGACGTTTTTGTTGCAAACGTTTCGTCCCCTGGCTAGGCGACATCATCAGTGCTTTGGGGGCCTCCTGCGAAGCGCTTCTTTGATGTTTCCTCCGGTGTTTATAGTAGTCTGTCCCTGCCGCTTCCGGTTGTCAGTTTCAGCTGTCCGCTGTAGTGGTTGGTATATTGGGTCCAGGTCGATGTGTTTGTTGATGGAGTTTGTGGATGAATGCCATGCCTCTAGGAATTTCCTGGCTGTTCTCCGTCTGGCTTGCTACAGGAAAGCTACACACACAGACCAAGTCCTAAACTATGAAAGTAACCACCCCAACACACACAAACGAAGCTGCATCAGGACACTATTCAAAAGGGCCACAACACACTGCAGTACACCAGCACTGCAAAAAGAAGAAGAGGAACACCTATACAAGGTATTCGCCAAAAACGGATACCCGCGCAACTTCATCAGCAGATGCCTAAGAGAAAAACCACGGAACGAGGACTGACCACAACCAAAAGGACTAGCAACACTACCATACATCAGGAGCATCTCGGAACTGACTGCCAGACTACTGAGAACCCTAGGACTCATAACGGCACACAAACCAACAGCCACGCTCAGAAAACAACTCACCAGAACGAAGGACCCGATACCCAACATACAAACCAACTGCCACGCTCAGACAACAACTCACCAGAACGAAGGACCCTATACCCAACATGAGCAAAACGAATGTAGTGTACAAAATACCATGCAAGGGCTGCACTAAACACTATAAAGACTTCCAACTCGGCGAACAGAACCACAACAACGAGCACCCGAGCTACAAATTTTCGCACAAACTTTGAATGTGGACTCTTTTGAAGATCATCACTGTTTATTTCCCTGACATTCCCAGACTTTCTTCGCAGTAAGTTGAAACGTAAAATTTTCGTTTTGGATCTCAGCCATCTCCTCTGGTTCCACACTTGGCTGATAATTAAGGAACCATATTCCATACGTATTTAATCTTCTGTTGTCAATATACTTGTGTTTTCCTCACGTTGAACTACCAGAGCTTTCTGTGGTCAATTTTCCTCCACCTGTATTACTCAACCTGCAATGTCCTTCAATGGATTTCCTTAATCCAGCTGACTATATCTGATACGTGCTCCATTTCTCTTGATCAGAACCTCAATATCTGCAGTCATCCAGGTTTTCTTACTTTCATCAGCATTATTTTTCACACTAACAGGACTATGCTGGTCCTGAACTCTCGTTTTATCTCTTTTGAAAGCTTCCCATCTACCTGACTTCCCTTTACCTGCAAATAGCCTCCACAATCAATTGTTAAATGCGCTTGGGTCGTCTCCTCTGCACAGCAGCTCTTCAGCCACGTTCTCAAACAGACTCGCTATCACAGCCACATTTCCTTCCTCAGCACCTGCCTACAGAACTGACTGATCCTACACAGACTCTGGTCTATGTTCCGACCAACAAAATTTGGACCCAACCAGGACAACCAGTACCGACAACAAATCCGAAGCCTCCAGCAACAGACCTCCCTCCGGATCCTTCACTCCGTCACAACGCCCAACTCCTCCCACACGCCGATCTCCGTCCCCGCCTCCACGCCCAACCCCACCCCCACTCCTAGCTCCCAGCTCCAGCCCCACACCAGGTCTTGCTCCCAGCCCTGCCGTGTTTTCACCATCCCTCCAGATCTACCCCTCTCTGAGGATGAAAGATTAGTCCTCAGCAGAGGCCTCACCTTCATTCCCCTACGCTCTCGGATTAATGAGTTCAACATGCGGCGTGACATCGAACAATTCATCCGCCGCCTTCGCATCCGTGCCTACTTCTTTAACCAAGACTCTCGCCCACCCTCTGACGACCCTTTCTCCCGCCTCCAACACACCCCATCCACCTGGACACCCCGTACTGGCCTCTTACCAGCCCTCGATCTCTTCATAGACAACTGCCGCCGCGACATTAACCACCTCAAATTCTCCACCCCTTTCACCCACTCCAACCTGTCACCCTCGGAACGTGCAGCCCTCCACTCCCTTCGTTCCAACCCCAACCTCACTATCAAGCCGGCAGACAAGGGAGGCGTGGTAGTAGTTTGGCGCACTGTCCTTTACACCGCTGAGGCTAAACGCCAGCTTGCGGACACCTCCTCCTACTGCCCCCTTGACCATGACCCCACCTCCCACCACCAAACTATCATCTCCCAGTCCATCCAGAACCTCATCACCTCAGGGGATCTCCCATCCACCGCCTCCAACCTCAT
>NW_025210467.1:5571-9389 GCF_004010195.1 Chiloscyllium plagiosum
TCTGATCTCCAGCATTTGCAGTCCTCACTTTCTCCTCAGACGTTCTGGTTCAGGTAAGGCCAGTTTTGATCAATAATTTGTGAACCAACCATGTTCTTTTCCATGGCTATTTTCAAACTAATATGATTGTGGTGACTTTGCCAAAGTATTTCCCCACGATCACCTCAGTCGGTTTCCCTACCTTATTTACCAAGGGAAAGTCAGGTTTTCACCCTTCCTGCTGTCCGACCATTAACATTTTGACTGGGACAGTTTTCTTGAACATGCCTAACAAATCTCTCCCATCCAAGTTCTGAATACTCTGGCAGTCCCTGTCTAAGTTTGCGAAGTTAAAATCCCCGACCATTACAATGCTATCATTCTTACAGATATCGGAGATCTCCCGACATATTTGCTGCTCAATTTCCCAATGACTATTAAGGGCCTGTAGTGCAGTCATACCAAAATGATGATCAATTCTCATTTCTCATTTCCACCATTACAGCATCACTGGGCGATCCCCAGGAATATCCTCTCGAAGTGTTTCAGTGATGTTTCACTGATCAAAAACTCCACTCCCCCTCCTCTCTCACCTCCTGTTCTCTCCTTCCTGTAGAATCTGTACACTGGGACATTGAGTTGCCAGTCCTGTGTCTCCCTCAGCTGTGTTTCTGTCATTGTTATGGTGTCCCAGTCCCATGTCTATGCACCTAGTTCATTTGCCTTACCTGCTAGGCCTGTTATGTTGAAATAAAGTAGTTTAACTGATCAGTTTTCCCTCATTTCCCGCTGTGCTCTTGCCTGCCTTGTCTATTTAAATGAATCTCTTGAAATTCTGTCCCTGCCTCAACCTTCAGGCTGTAGCCTGAGACCATCCCCCTCACTGTGGACAACACCCTCATCTTTCATGTCATCTGCAAACCTACTAATGATACCATATGCTTTCACATCCAAGGTATTTATGTACATCGAAACAGCAATGGTTCCTGCACAGATCCTTGTGGTACACTCATTGGTGAAAGAATTTCAAACACAAAACCAACCCTCCACCAATTGTGCATCCAATGGGCCAACTTGCCTTGGATCCTATTGGTCTGTTGGACCAGCCTTCCAAGTGGGACCTTGTCAAAAGCCATAGTGACGTCCAAAGAATCCACATCATCTGCTCAGCCCTCATCAATATTTTTATTCGTGATTTCAAAGAAAACACAGCTGAATTCATCAGACAGGATCTTCCTTTACCAAATCCGTGCTGGCTATCCCTAATTGTTTCCTGCCTTTCCAATTATTGTATCATTTTGCCCATCAGAACTGTTTCCAATAATATCCCTGCCCCTGCTGTCAGACTATCTGCTCTGTAATTACCTGGCCTATCGCTGCTGGCCTTCTTGAACAAATGAATCACATTAGTTATCGTCCAGTCATTTGACACTTCAACTGTGGTCAGCAAAGTATTAAAGATATCCTCCAGGGTCCCAGCAATATCATCCCCTCCCTCCCACAGCAGCCTGGGATACATTTCATTGGGCTCTGGGGATTTCTCCACCTTTATACCGATGAAAACATTTAAAACCTCCTCCATGTTGAGCTTAACATCTTCTCGAACCTCACCATCTCAACTGAAATCCCTGGCTACAATACCTTTCTCCTGTGTGAATACAGATGGGAAGTATTCAATGAAGACCTCACCTACTTCCTCAGGCTCCATACACAGATTGTCCCTTTGGTTTCCACCAGGCTGCAGTCTTTAGCTGGGAATCTTCTGAATCTGAGTATAGTCACAAAAATCTTGTAACTTTTCCTTAATACTGTCTTCCAAGAATATTTCATGGCCATTGCTTACCCCTTATTTTTAAGGACCCCATGCCCTCTATGTACTTGTGAAGAGTTTCACCTGTGTTTATTGAACTGCATTTTCTCTATCAAACTCACGATATCACTTGATCAGTTTTCACTGGACTTGCTCCCTTTGTCATTCCTAGTTTATTAACAAACTTGCCACGGATCCTCACTGTATCACTTTAAAATACTCCACTTTCCAAATATAGCCCTAACTGCAGGTATTTTATCCCAGTTTCTGTTTGCCACTTCCTGTCTCATTATAGGAGACTAAGTTGTAAGGGGGACAGACAGGAGAATGTGTAGCTGCAGAACTGACCCCCGGATCGTGTGCTGCCTTTCTGGTACCAGGGTCAAGGATGTCTCTGAGCTGTTACTGAAAATTCTGAAGGTGGAGGGTGAACAGCCAGAGTTATTATGCACATCAGTCCACATGATAGAGGTAGTCAAAGGGATGTGTGGCCGATGAGCTGGTGTAGGGGGCGCAGGGCTTTCAGTTCTTTGATCATTGGGATCTCTCCTGAGGTAGAGGTGACTTGTTCAAGGAAGGGGGCGACTTGGACTTGAAGCAGAGGAGCACCAGTATTCCTTGGTTGGGGGGGATCAGATGGGCTGACTGGCAACGCACGAGGCCTGACTGGGTAGGTAGACGAGCGCAGAGCATAGATTAGCTCTGGGAACTGGGATATACTAGCCATAGCAGAAACATTGTTGACAGATATAGGACACTGCTAGGCAAGGAACAGCTACATTCAAGGCGTCAATCCCATCACGTTGTGAGGGCCATTCTTTCCCTCTGCTGTATGGTCCTCCCTGAGACAGCACAGGGGGTCCCAGGCATCAATCCTGGCCCATGCTGTATTAGTGATCTCTGTAGTATCCTCCATTCCCGATCATCTTTCCTCTGTTTGGAATCTCCTCTACTCCCCACAATGCTCTCTGACTCTGTCAGGTTCCCCAATCCCAAACACTCTAATCCCTAAACATCTCCAGTAGATAATAAATTCCTTCATCGTTATAAACCCCGACAGTTCTGTGTATCCCTGTAAGCTCCTCCTATCAATACCACACTCACTGTCAATGTATTTGCCTTTTACCTCTCCATTTGTCCCAATACGGGTAAACTTCTCCAGCTCCTACAATCCAGTCTTATCTGTGAAAAATTCTTCAGTCAATTGAGCTGTCCCGATCTGGGTAATCCCTTCCAGATCTAAATACCTCCCTGTCTTTGTAACTATGTCAGGCTCCTACCTGAGAATCTCACTGTCAGTGTAATCTACCAAGGAACTCCTGACTTTAGAAGCCTCCTCCACCTGTTAACATCCTCCATGTCCGTGCAAACCTTCCAGTTCTAGTCCTTATCATGGAACTTAGTCTCTAAAATGCTAATGAGGACGATAAACTCTTCCTCCCTAAAACACACTCAATCTCTGTAAACTCTGCTGGACCCTAATCCCCTTCATGTGCATGTAATCTCCTTCAGTTGGTACAAATCTTTATACCTTTAACGTCCTCCCCATGTGAATACACTATTTATTTCCATTACGTTCATGAGCTTCCCTAATTCTCACTGTGACTCTCACCATGTCCCATCCCAAAATACCTCTGTTTTTTTTAAAAGTCCTCCTTATTCTTAGAATCCTCCCTAACTATGTCTCCTGCTCCAGCCTCCACATCTCTCCCTGGAAAAACTATACAGTCAAAGCTGCTCCAATAACCTCAAAGCCTCCAGGTCTTTTTAACGCCCTTTAGTTGTGAAACTCTACCCATTTCTGTAATATATCCTGCAGTGTCGAAAGTTCTCCTTATATTTAAATGGTCCTCCAATCCCTGCAACTGCCCCTAATTTAATAACATTATTCTGCACCTTGAAACCTCCTGATTGCTGAACCCTCTTCAGGCTCTGCACTTTCTCTATTTCTGCTACTTTCCCCTGTTCTTAGAACACTCCTTGTCTGTATGATACCCTGCAGTCTCTGCAGCTATCCGTATCTTATGCG
>NW_025210467.1:11176-19550 GCF_004010195.1 Chiloscyllium plagiosum
GATAAGACCATGAGAAGTAGGAGTGGCTTTAGGCCATTTGGCCCATTGAGTATTCTCTGCCCTTCAATGGGATCATGGCTGATCAGATGATCCTCAACTCTAGTTTCCTGCCTTTTCCACAAAACCCTTGTTTCACCGATTAATTAAAGTCTGACCATCTCTGTTATAAATATTCTTAGTGACCCAGGCTCGACAGCCCCTGCAGTCAGGAATTCCCACAGAGTCACTATCGTCTGACTGAAGACATTTCTCCTCATCTCCAGCTTAACTGGGTGAGCCCTTGATTGGATTTTATGGCCTCTGGTTACAAATTCTCTCACAACTGAAACGAAAGGAAATGACAAATATAATTATTGCAGATAACATGAAAATTGGTGGAGATGGGGTTAATGAAAAAGGATGTCCAAGGTTGCAGAGCTTTACAAATCAGTTGGAAAGCTGTACAGAGAAATGGCAAACTGTGTTTCATCTGGAAAAGTGTGAGGTGATGTCAGATTCTAGCGGAAATTTAGGATACTGAGGGACTTTGATAAACAGAAAGATCTTGGTGCAATACAGTAACTCCCTGAAAATGACAACAGAAGTGTTTCAGATGGGAAAGAAGATGAATGGAACACTGGCCTTCATCGGTCACAACGTTGGGGATAGTGGTTTGCATCTGATGTTGTAATTGTATAAAACGTTTGTTTGGCCATATTTGCAGTACTGTGTGCAGTTCTCATCTCCACACTATAGGGAGGATTTGGAGAGGGTACAAAAGGGGTTTATCAGCACGTTGCCTGTGTTAGTATTTTTAATGAAATGTTAGGTATAAGAGGAAATTAAACAATGTTGGATTGTTTTGCGAGAATATCAGAGACTGAAAGGAGACCAGGTACAGGAATATAACATTAGGGCAGGGATAGATAATGTGGGTAGTCGGAATCTCTATTCCAATGTGTAAGTTTCAAATACTAGAGTCCATAGGCTTAAGGTGAGAAAGAGGACGTTTGAACGAGATGTGTGAGACAAGTTGTTTTTTTTTCAAATATAGAGAGTGGAGGTTACCGAAGGAGGTCGTAGAAACAGAATGTGAATAAAGTTTCAAAGTGGCATTTAGACAGAAACATGAACAGGGGTATGTGCTATGGACCATGTGCAGGCAGATGATATGAGTTAGAATAGCATCTTGCACAGCACAGCCACGATGGGCCGAAGGGCCTGTTGCTGTGCTGATCTATTTTATTTTCTACCATACCAGCATCTGCCTGATCAGAGCCCCTCAGATTCTTGCATGTTTCATTCGATTTATCTCTCATTTTCTAAACTTCAATGGGTTTAACCTTAATCCGTTCACCACTTCTCACTAGAAAATCCTTCCATTCCCAGGATCAGCCGAGTGACCCTTCTCTGGACTGCCTCCAATGTGACAATATCTTTCATTCGGGCATTCAACGTGTTCATAATATTCGAGGTGTGGTCTAACTTGTACCTTGTATAGTTTTAGCGAGACTATTTTTAGACGCCAGTCCCTTTGTAATAAATGTCAGTATTTGATTTGCCTTCTCTATTACCTGCTGACCCTGTGAGCTACCTTTTTCAGATTGATAAACAAGAACTCACTCAGCCCTTTCTGCTGTCAGTCTAAAACCAAATAGTGTTAGCCTGACAGTAAGTCGGGAGTATACTGACATTGTCAGAAAGGATATGTCAATAAACAATAACTGGCCACTTCGAAACACATTTGATAAAAGGGAATATATTTTTGAACCTGTTGGATTTAATTTGTTTGTGTGAATATAAGTTGCTGAATTGAATGGGTATAGAAGGTGTGTCGTGGTACGGGGGATAAGGTGTCTTTGAATTATGAGAAGCCTTTACACAAATTTCAATAAGGGCTAATGAGTAACTTGTTGAGAATAGGGCCTCTGAAATATGAATAGGATCGCCTATGTGTGGAACCAGACGAGGTGGGTGAGATATTCGACAAAATAGTGTTGTCAGTATTTACTGTGGAGAAAGACGTGGAAGCTCGGGAAAATGGGGAAATAAATAATGATGTCTTAGAAAGAATGCTCAGCAGAGAAGAGAAAGTGCTGCAATCTTAAAACAAATAAAGTTTGATCAATCCTCTGTGGCTCATTAGGTGTATTCCTCATTAGGAATATTGTGGGAAGCTAGGGAAGAGATTGCAGTATCCCTAATAGAGATATTTATATTATCAACAGATGCAGTGTGTTGCTGGAAGACGAGAGGGAGGATAATACTGTTCCAGCACTTAAGGGCTGCAGGGAAAAGCATGGAAATTACAGCCCAGTGAGCCCAGTGGTGGGGAAGTTGTTGGAGGATATTACGAGAAAAAGTAACCACATATATTTACAAAGGCAAGGGCTGATTCGAGGTGGCCAGCATGGCTCTGTGAGTGGGAAACCACGTTTCACAAACCGGATTGACTCTTCAAGGGGGTGGCCAAGAGGTAGATGAAGGCAGACCAGTGAACATTGTCCACATGGACTTCAACAAAGCATTTAACATGGTTCGAAGGGATTTCGAACATCAAGTTAAGAGGAAGAAGGACGCTTATTTAAGGTTGAGGAAGCAAGGTTCAGAAAGAGTTTTAGAGGGTAACGTAGAGCAGCACGATGGCTCTGTGGTTAGTACAGCTACCTCATAGCACCACGCACTCCATTTTGATTCCAGTCTCAGGCGACTGTCTGTGTGGAGTTTGCACATTCACCACGTGTCTGCGTGGGTTTCCTCCAGGTGCTCCTCTTTCCACGCACCGTCCAAAGATGTGCAGATTAGGTGACTCTGCCATGCTAAATTACCCATAGATGTGTAGATGTGGCGCATTAGTCAGGGCAAATGGAGATTAACAGGGTGAGAGAATGAGTCTGGGTGGGATACTGTTTACAGTGTTGATATGGAGGTGTTGAGCCAAATGGCCTGTTTTCACACAAAAGGGATTCTCTGAAAGTACCAAGAAGGAACCGAGGAGTGGACTTAGGACAGCGATAAGGGGGCATGACAAAGCTTTGTTGGGAAGGATTAAGGAAAACCATAAAGCAGTCTTCACTTAAGTGAGGTCCAAGAGAATGGCCAGAGTGAGAATAGGGCCGGTCAGAGATAGTGGAGGGAACTAGTGCCTGAAGTCAGAGGTGGTAGGGAAGGTCCTTAATGAATACTATGCCTCAGTATTCACTGCTGACAGGGACGTTGTCATTTGTGAGGAAAGCGTGAAACAGGCTGATTTACGTGAACAAGCTGATGTTAAAAATGAGGATATTTTGAGAAGCTTGTAAAAGATAATGGTAGATAAGTCCGATGAAACAGATGGGATGTGCCCAAAGTTACTACAGGAAGTGAGAGAAGAGATTGTTGCACTTTGGCGATGACCTTTGTCCTCTCACTGTTCACTGGAGTCGAACCAGATAATTGGAGAGTGGCAAATTTTATTCACTTGTTCAGGAAATGGAATAGGGATAATCCTGGAAATTACAGACCTGTCAGTCTTATGTCTGTGGTGTGCAGATTATTGGAGAGGACGCTGAGACAGGATTTATGATTCCTTGGTAAACAATAGTTTGATTACAGATAGTCAGCATGGTTTTGCAAGGGGATGATCATGCCTTATAAATCTTATTGAATCTTTTGAGAATGTGCCAAAACATCTTTCATGGCTCATTCAGAAAGTGCAGAGGCACGGGATACAGGGAAACCTGTCTGTATGGATATGGAATTAATGGCCCTCAGAAGACAGAGGGTAATGATAATTGCAAAGCATTCATCCGGGAGCTCAGTGACCAGTATTTTGTCTGCAGGAAGAGGTTCCAGGACCTCTTCTCTTTGTGAGTTTATGGCTGAAAACTGTGTTGCTGGAAAAGCGCAGCAGGTCAGGCAGAATCCAAGGAGCAGGGAAATCTACGTTTCGGGCATAAGCCCATCTTCGGGAAGGGCTGACCTGATCTCCCTGACCTGCTGCGCTTTTCCAGCAACACATTTTTCAGCTCTGATCTCCAGCATCTGCAGTCCTCACTTTCTCTTCTTTGTGAGTTTATGAATGACTTGGATGTGTGAGTGGAAGAGTGGGTTTGTACGTTTGCCAATGACACAAGGGATGGTGGAGTCGTGAATAGTGTGGAGGGCTGTTGTAGTTTGCAAGGGGGCAATGACAGGATGTAGAGCTGGGCTGAGAAGTGGCAGATGGAGGTCAATCTGGAAAAGTGTGAAGTCATTCATTTTGAAAGATTGAATTTGAATGCAGAATTCAGGGTTAAAGGCAGGATCTTTGGCAGTGTGGAGGAACAGAAGGATCTTGGGTAACAAGTCCATAGATCCCTCAAAGTTTGCCACCCAAGATGATAGGCTTGTTAAGAACGAATATATTGTGTTGGATTTCATTAACTTGGGGATTGAGTTTTAAAGCTGTGAGGTTATGTTTCAGCTCCAGAGAGCCCTGGCAAGACCCCACTGGTAATATTGTGTTCAGGTCCGGTCTCTTCATTCCAGGATAGATGTGGAAAAACTTTAGAGAGGGTGAAGAGGAGATTCACTGTACTGGAGGGCATGTCTTCTGAAGAAAGGTTGAGGGAGCTAAGGCTTTTCTAATTGGAGTGAAGAAGTGTGAGGGGTGACTTGGCAGATGTGAACAGATGATGACAGGCACAGAAAGAGTGAATAGTGAGATACTTTTTTTTTTTACCCCGACATAAATAGCTATTACAAAGGAGCGTAATTTTAAAGTGATTAGCGGGTGGTTAAGGGGAGATTTCAGAGGTAGGTTCGTTACATACAGCGTGGTGGGTGAGTGGAATGCACTGCCAGCGGTGGCAGTAAAATTACACGCATTAGGAACATTTAATATATTTCTGGATAGGAACATGGATAATAAAATGAAATGTGCGTCCGTTAGTTTGATCTTACGCTCAGATAAAAGCTTAGCATGGCATCATGGCCGAACGGTCTGATGCTGCACTGTTCTGTGTTCTATGTTCCGTTTGGTAAAGTGGGTAATGAGCTCAGATCAATGTAAAATGATATGGCATTCAGAAGAGTGATGGAACTGGATACAAAATTGGGCTTGATGGTTGGAGACAGAGGGTGATGGGAGACATGTTGTTTTTCTGACTGGAGGCATGTGACCAGCTGTGTAGTGGGTTCACCGGTTTTTTGTCATTTAGATAAATGGTTTGGATGGGAATATTGGTTTCCTGGAAAGTAAGATTTTTATTTGTTATACTGAAATTGGTGGTAAAGTGGACAGTGATGAAGGTTATCTGTGATTCTACAGGATGAACAGTACTGCTGGGATAGTGGGCTGAAGAATAGCAGATGGAGTTTAATTAGATGAAGGTGAAGTGTTCCATTTTGGTGAAACAATCCAGGGTGGGACTTGTACAGTTATTGCTCGGGCCCTGGATGCAGGTACACAGTTCTTTGAAAGTGGTGTCACAGGTAGACAGGCTGGTGAAGCAGGCGTTTGGGATGGTTACCTTCATTAGGCAGAGCATTGAGAATAGTGGCTTGGATGTCATGTTGCATCTGTAAAAGACGTCGGTGAGGCCACCATGATACCATTGCTGATCAGTAGGAAGAACTCATCTAGTTCACTTACCCACCTTTAGGGAAGAACATCAAATATTCTAAACCTGGTCTGGCTAACATGTGACTCCACACCCACAGTAATATGGCTGACTCTGAGCTACATTGTGGGCAATTAGCAATAGGGCAAAGAATGCTAGTCCAGACAGCAACACCCACATCCCATGAATGAATAAATAAAAATACATATGTCCCTCCCTACCTCTGCAAACCCGTTAGCTGCAGCAATTGGCTTTGTAACATTGTTCAGGCCGTGACCACTCTCTGTAACACTCTCACCACCTCCAGCCCCTTCACCTGTCCCTATTCCTTTTGTGACATTAAATCCTGACAATGATTTCTTTTCCATCTGACCTCGTCCTGCTAGAAGACCCTTTGCAATTCCTTTAAAACTTACTCCTAAAATACTCCCTTACTGCAGAATTTTTGGTGATCTTCTCAGCCTGATAATCTAACATTGTTCATTTTAACTTGAGCGTGGGACAGGTGTGGATTACTTGCTGACGTTTTGTCCGTTTCAAGGGAATGCCCTTTTGTTGATTGTTTTACACTGTTCCTTCAAATGTTTTCCACTGTTCATTTACTCCCAGATTATGTGAATATTGAAAGTCTCCCAAAATTATCACAATGCCTTTATTATAAATTCCAATAAGCTAATGTTTAATACAGTGATGAACAATGAAATACTGTTCGGTGGCTAAAAACGGTTCTGCTGCTTGTGACCTTGGCAAGTTGTAGCCAGGATTTACATTCAGACTGACTGTACTTCATGATCTGGGGCCAAATGCTTTCTCTGTAATGCCTTTGGTAGCCATTACTGTTAGTGTTGCCCATTTTGCCTGAGTTTCCACAAGTTTTTGAACCATTGCATATTTATGCTCCACCTTTTCTTCGCCCTGTTACCTCGTCTCCTTGGTGTCTAAATCTCTTTTTATCTCTGTGTCACAAATCCATCTACCTTATTGAGGAGACTTTGCCCATTCCAAAACAAATGCATAATTTACTCTTTCATAAAATTTGCTGTCACAAACTGATTCATTGACGTACAGTTTTAGTTAAACTTTGCCCCTTCCTGTTACTTTCCGTTTGTCTTCAGTTGCATCCCCGTGCTGTTCCGATGCTTCGCCTGTTCTCTTTGTATTTGGAAAATTCCTTTCACCTGAACCCTGTCCGAGCATTCTCTCTGTCAATTTGAAGCTCTGTCCACAAATCTAGCAACATGATTGGCCAGGATATTGGTCCCAGCACGTTTCTAGTGGGACCATCCAAATGAATTATTTTTTTTAAATCAGGTACGGGATGTGGGTGTCTCTGGCTGACCAGCCTTTCTTGCCCAGCCCTAGCTGCCCTTGAAGTGAGTAACTTGCTCGGCCATTTCAGAGGGTCATTGAGAGGCAAACACTTTGCTGTGGCTATGTCGTGCAGACCACGTGGGGAGACATCCTTATCTAAAAGACAGGTGTTTGGGCTTTTGTACAGCAGCGATTGTTTCATACTTATTTATGGATTGTTGATTGCTTATTTTAAAATTATTGATTTGAAATTCCAATATTTCTGATGGTGGCATTCAAATTTGTCTCTTCTGAACATTAGCTGTGGTTTGGGCTACATGCTCTAGCAATAATACCACTAGGGCATCACTTCACCTGCTCACTGGTTGCTCATGCCTGAAACCTGAAGCTAAACCCATGATTCTCTGAGCCCGACACCTTCCAGCACTCTGGTGATTTCACTCAGTCTCTCTCCATGTGGTATCCCTCACTGTGTGGGCCTAATTGCAGTCTCTGTCAGTGCCTCTCTCTCTTGCAGTTACTCGAAATCCTGGGTCAACAGAAATCGACACTTCGGAGAGACACTGCAGCACAGGCCAGGATTGAGCTTGGGATTTTCCAGATCTATGTGTGGCTGATTTCCAATCTCAAAATGTAACCCTGACTGCATCAGTCTAATTTCTCAATCTGTCTATTTTTCTGTCTCCTCAGGATCTCAGGAAGTTCCTGACTCAATCGACTTGCCAATTGCTTCGTCTCTCGTCTGTCACCACATTGAAGATGGTTGGTCAGCCAGAGAGACAAAGGGCAGGGAGATCTGGAGCCTTCAATAAATCCTGCAGTGAGGTAAGATCACTCAGTGCACAGAGTAGAGAGCAATGAGAGGGCTCCAAACATCGGCTAACAAGACATGACATAGATACAGTGCTGGATGGGGAGCACAGTATAGACACATCCCATGCTCATTTACCACGTCTACTTTAACTTAGGTTGTACTGAGGCAGCATCGGGAGTTCAGAGTTATCAACCCAGGCCTCTGCTGTTTTAGTGAGCATCAGTACAAAAAAGTTTAAAGCAGGCCTCCCACAAGAGGTTGGGAATGCTGCCTGTGATCTTTCTCTTCTGTGTTCTCCCTCCAACACTACACTAAGACTCCACTGCTCTGCAACACTGTGTCTATGGCATGGCTTGTGCACCAATGTCTTCAATAATTTGCAACTCCTATAACAGTTCCTGTCCCTGGACTCCCTCCACATATTTGAAAGATTCTGCATTCCAGAATACCATCCCTATTGCTGTAAATTGCTTCAGTGTCTACAACATGCTTTATTTCGGTACTGTAATCCTCTTTAACAGGATACAGATTGATACAGCACGGAAATAGAACCTGTGGTCGAACTCATCAATGTTGCCCATGTTTCCTGTACTGAACGAGCCTTGTTTGCCTCCATTTTGGCCTTATCTCTTCAAACCTTCTCCTCTCCATATATCTGCCCAAAAGTCTTTTTAATGTTGTAATTGTT
>NW_025210468.1:0-3648 GCF_004010195.1 Chiloscyllium plagiosum
AGTCAACATAGCTTTGTGCGTGGGAAATCATGTCTCACTAACTTGACTGAATTTTATGAAGAGGTGACACAGAAGATTGATGAAGAGAGCGCAGTTATGTGGTCTACATAGACTTGAGCAAAGCATTCAACAATGTTCTGCACAGTAGATTGGTTAGTAAGGATAGATAACGTGGGATCCAGGGGGAGCTAGCCAAAATTGGCTTGAAGGTAGGAGACAGTGGGTTGCTCTTTGGACAGAAGGCTTATGACCAATGTCACAAGCATCAGGACTGGGATCACTGCTTTTTAATCATTCATATTAATGATTTGGACATTAATATAGAAAGTATAGTTTGTAAGTTTGCAGATGACATCAAAATAGATGGTGTAGTAGACAATGAAGAAGATTATCTCAGAATACAACAGAACCTTGATGGGCCAATGGTGCCCAATGGGCAGATAGAATTTATTTTAGCTAAATGTGAAGTGTTGCATTTTGATAAGGCAAATCAGAGCAGGATTTATACAGTTAATGGTAGGGCCATGGGGAGTCTTGCCAAAGATATCTACGTGTGCAGGTACATAGTTCCTTGAAAGTGGAGTTGCTGGTAGACAGTGTGGTGAAAAAAAGCATTTAGCACGCTTGTCTTCATTCGTCAGAACATTGAGTATAAGAGTTAGGATGTCATGTTGTAGCTGTACAGGACATTAATGAGGCCACTTTTAGAATATTGCTTTCAATTCTGGTCGCCATTCTATAGGAAGGATGTTGTTAAACTTGAGGGGATTTAGAAAAGGTTTGTAAGGATGTGTTTGGAATTGGAGGGTTTGAACTATAGGGAGAGGCTGAATAGCTGAGGCTGTTTTCCTTGAAGCATCAGAGGCTGAGGGCTGACCTTAATGGAAGTTTATAAAATCATGAGATGCACGGATAGGATGAGTAGCCAAGGTCTTTTTCCGAAGCAGGGTTGGGAAAGTCCAAAACTAGAGGATTTAGGTTTAAGGTGAGAGGGAAAAGGTTTGAAAAGGTCCTGAAGGGTGACTTTCCCACAGAGGGTGGTGCATGAATGGAATGAACTGCTAGAGGAAATGGTGGAGGCTCGTACAATTACAACATTTTAAAGCCATCTGGTTGGGTATATGAATAGAAAGGGTTTAGAGGGCTATTGGCCAAATACTGGCAAATGGGACGAGGTCAGATTAGACTGTCTGGTCAGAGCTGATGAGTTGGACCAAAGGGTCTGTTTCTGTGCTGTATAACTCTATGACCGTAATCAATCCTTGGCTATCCAAACGCATGTAAATCTTATCCATCAGAATCCCCTCAGAATCCCTCTTTTGCTCACTACTTTAAATCTGTATCGTCTTGTTTTTGATCCTTTCATGAGAGGGAATTATTCCTCCATTTCTACTCTGTCCAGATCCATCAGGACTTTGAATAGCTTTGTTACATCTCCTTTCAGCCTTCTCTTCTCCCCGGAAAACAGTCCTAACTTCTTGAATCTATCATCATAACTGAAATTTCTCATACCTGAAACCATTTTCATAAATCTTTTCTGCACTATCTCTAATCCCTACATGTCCTTCCTAAAGTGTGGCATCCAGAACTGATCACAGTACACCACGAAACTTAGTGCCTTACACAAAGTCAACATAACCTTATTGCTCCTGTGCTCTTGCCACGATCAGTAAAACTTAGGATAAAGTATATTTGCTAACAGCTTTTAAAACTTGTCCTGCATCTTCAATGGTTTATGTACATCTGTGCCCAGATCCCTCTGCTTCCACCCCCTCCAGAATTGCATCATCTTTTTATATTGTCTCTCCATGTTCTTCCTACCATAATGAATATTTCACATTTCTCCACATTGAACTTCATCTGCTGCCAGTCCACCTACCTTACAAATTTGTCAATATCCTTTTGAAGTTCCACATTATCCTCTCTATAGTTTAAAATATTTCCAAATTCTCTATCATCAACAAATGTTGAAATCGTCCTCTGCCTGTCAATGTCTTGGACTTTAATATATGTTGGTAAAATTAAACAAGTTCCTGCAATGGGGGTCTGCACTATAAGCATTAGCGAGTTTTGAAAAGATTTGTAGCTCAAGTTGAGGTTCTGGATGTAAGTTTGCTCGCTGAGCTGGAAGGTTCATTTTCAGATGTTTTGTCACCATACTAGATAACATTTTCAGTGTGCCTCCAAATGAAGATGTTGCCTAGTATGGTGATGAAACGTCTGAAAACGAACCTTCCAACTCAGTGAGCAAACTTACATCCAGAACTATAAACCTCCATTTAAGATCCAAAGAACACCCATTAATGATTATTCTACTTTCAGTTACTCAGTAAATCCATGATTCTACTCTGCCTTTTATTCTTTAAACTGTATTTTTTTCTCAGAAGTCATTATATCAAATGTGTCTTGGGAGTCCACTACGTTACTTTAATAGCATTTTCCTCATCAACACTGTCCATTACCTTTTCAAATAAATTTCCAGAAAATTAGTTAAACTGATTTTCACGTATGAAGTCCATGCTGTTTTTTAAAATTAACCCACCTTTGTCTAGAGGCTATTAAGTTTGGCTAAAATTGTTCCTAGTACTTCCATCAACACTGTCCATTACCTTTTCAAATAAATTTCCAGAAAATTAGTTAAACTGATTTTCACGTATGAAGTCCATGCTGTTTTTTAAAATTAACCCACCTTTGTCTAGAGGCTATTAAGTTTGGCTAAAATTGTTCCTAGTACTTCCCCCCCCCCCCCCCCCCAATCAAATTATATTAACTGCCTTTTCACATACATGCACAACAACTGATTTAAGCTTCATGAATACTCTTTTTCCTCAACCTTACCCAGTAACTTGCCATTCTAATGGCAATAAAACTCATGTAAAAATAACGGATAATACTTATCAGCTACTCACTTGTTGATTTCTCCTGTTACTTAACATTTTTGTAGGTCTTAACCTGCCAGTTGTTTAGACTGGGCCTCCTCCTACCCAGCATCAAATGTCCCCACTCACAAAGCTACTAATTGTATTCTGCATTCACTTGAACTCAACAATACGCTACTGTCTTCATGCTTCAAACTCCAACATAATATCGAATTTCCCATTGAAATGGCTAAGTACTTCTATAAATTTAATATTTTTAAAATGCTTTAATTTTATTTACTAATGGTATATGTGCTTCATTGATAAAACCAGTAATTCCCCTTTAGCTGTTCTGAAGCAGATGTAACTGCATCAGATGAGGTGTAAGTGACAGCCCTTGATATCAAGGCTGCATTCAACTGAGTGAGGCAGCACTCAGCTCTAACAAAAGTTGCATCCACAGGTACTGGGGGCAAACACTATGCTGGCTGGAGTCATACTTGGCACATAGGAACATGATCATGATCGTTGCATGTCTTATACACTTAATGGTAAGGTCCTAGGGAGTGTTGCTGAACATAGAAACCTAGGAGTGCAGGTTCATAGCTTCTGAAAAGTAGAGTGGCAGGTAGATAGGATAGTGAAGAAGGCATTTGGTATGCTTTGCTTTACTGGTCAGAGTATTGAGTACAGGAGTTGGGAGGTCATGTTGTGGCTGTACAGGACATTTGGTTAAGCCATTTTTGGAATATTGTATGCAGTTCTGTTCTCCTTCCTATCGGAAAGATGT
>NW_025210468.1:9236-10516 GCF_004010195.1 Chiloscyllium plagiosum
GGAAACGGAGATAGGGAGGGGGTGTAGGGGCTGGAGGAGGGGACGGGGATAGGGAGGGATGAATGTGCTGGAGGAGGGGACGGAGATAGGGAGGGGGTGTAGGAGCTGGAGGAGCGGACGGAGATAGGGAGGGGGTGTAGGAGCTGGAGGAGCGGACGGAGATAGGGAGGGTGCTGGAGGGGGTGTAGGGGCTGACAGAAGATGTTGGGATGGGTCCCATTCTGGAGCAGCTTGTGAATTGGAGAAGCCGTGTTTTGTCAGGCAGGAGCACGTGCTCCGATAGTCTGGCAGCACAGGACTGGCCTTTACTGCAGGTCATGGAGCCTGGCTTTCTGACTGTCGTGTGGATTTGCAACTCGAGGCTGACTCTGTGGTCCCGAGTCCGGTGTATGTTTGAATAATTGAAGATGAGAGTTGGGCGGAAAGTCAGGTTTGCTGTTTCTGTATTTGGACACTATCTGACTCGAGATTCCGGAGACATCTTTGTGCTCAGTTTCCGAGTGAGACCCAAGTTCAGGACCACAGCCTCTGATAGGGCCTGGGTGCTGGCTATTTGAGACCGTCGATATAATTGAGTGGAGCCTGCACTCTGCGGTCTTTTCTCAGTGTTGTTCCGTGTTCACTATCTTGTGCTGGGATCCATTTCTGGCTGGTTCGTGTGGTTGGTTCAGCTAGTCACAGCTCTTTGTGATCCCCCGATAAGCTGTTACTGCCTGAGAATGCTCAACATTTAGAACAATGGAAGATCAGAGAAATCTCCCCTGCTATTATCTTGATAACAGGGAAAACCACACACACTCACTCTCTCACTCTCACACACACTCTGTCTCACTCTCTCTCAACTTCCACATTCTTCCTCATACACACTGTAACTTCCATACACTGTCCCACTCTATCTCACTCACACTCTAACTGTCACACTCTGTCTTTCACACTAACTCACATAAACTGTCGCTCTCTCTCTCTCTCACACACATACACCCACACTCTTAACTTCCATGTACTCTCCCTCGCTCTGGCGTGCACGTGAACACAATCTCTCTCTCTCTTACATACTTTCTCAAACTCTCACAGGCTTTCTCTCGCACTCTCCCTCACAGAATCGTAGAATCCCCACAGTGTGGAAACAGGCCATTTGGCCCATGGAGTTCACATCAACTCTCCAAAGACTATCCCACCCAGACCCATCCCCTTCCCCATCCCCTTCCCCATCCCCTTCCCCATCCCCTATCCCATCCCCTATCCCATCCCCCTTCCCCATCCCCCTTCCCCATCCCCCT
>NW_025210468.1:11173-17280 GCF_004010195.1 Chiloscyllium plagiosum
TCCCCTTCCCCTTCCCCTTCCCCTTCCCCTTAGCCCTTAGCCCTTAGCCCTTAGCCCTTAACCCTACCCTATCCCAGTACACTTGCAATTCCCATGGCTGAGGCACCTAACCTGCACATCCCTGAATGCTGTGGGCAATTTAGCACGGCCAATCCACCCTAACCTGCACATCACTGGACACTGCAGGACAATTTAGCACGGCCAATCCACCCTAACCCGCACATCCCTGGGCACTACGGGGACAATTTAGCACGGCCAATCCACCCTAACCTGCACATCCCTGGGCACTACGGGACAATTTAGCACGGCCATCCACCCTAACCCGCACATCCCTGGGCACTACGGGGACAATTTAGCACGGCCAATCCACCCTAACCTGCACATCCCTGGACACGACAGGACAATTTAGCACGGACAATCCACCTTAACCGGCACATCTTTAGACTGAGAGGATGTGATAACGTTGGGTAGATTGGGAGGCTGGAAGTTATAATTTGGCATTTCTAAGCTTCTAACATGCTCGGGGTAAAGCTTTGCATGGTCCCTTTGAAAGATCGTGTGGTTTTTCTGTGCTGAGAGGTTTGAAATGGATACCTGTGAGTAGCGACTTGAAGGTTTGCATGTACACAGAGAGCCCCAACTGAAGCATTTGTATCGAACGGCTGGACGGATAGCAGGCCAAGCTGCAGGTTTTACTAAGAATTTAAATTTAGCCAATCCATTAGAAGTAGGCACTTAGACACCAAAGACCTATTAAATTTCAATCTGATGGTTTTGACAGCACAGGACTAATCCTATTATAAGAAATATTGATATGTTGAGGGTAGAAAAGAAGGGGGCAGTTGGACAAAAGGCCCTCCACTCTCCAGAGAGAATTGCAGACTCTCTCAGCCTCCTCGATGTCTTCGACAAAGCACCAACGAAATACCAACAGCAGAGAAGGTATTCCTGGCAGAAGAATCGATGGAGTCGGCACAGAATGTTCTGGAAGACTGCCTGTGATTTTGAGATACTAACTTCTTTTTAATATTAAGTTAAAAATCAAACAACACCAGGTTTATTTGGAAGCACTAGATTTTTTTAGTATGAGTGGGAATCGTATTTATTGGAACAGCACACCATTAAAATCTTGCTTTAATAGTTTGTAGTTAGAACGAGTTTATTCGATTTGTTACTGGTTGAGTTAATTTGTTCAGTGTTAGAGTGGGATAAGTATGTTGTGACTTGTTGGTTTTGAAGTGAGCGTCAGGGATTTACTTTATTTAACTGCTAGAAGTTGCTGAAAAGCAGGTTACACCCCTTTTCACACTCCTTTTACAGATTACAGGGGAGGTGTTCCTCTCCGGGTGTTTCGGTTTTAGTTTCTGGACAGGAAGGTCCATCTCTGCTTTGAGGACTCTCCTGGGATTTGGACAGATTGGGACAGATTCAGGGTCGGAAAAGTCCCAACATGTTTAAACAGACTTGGGGCCAAGTGTCCTAAACCTTGAAGGAAAACGTCAGTGATAAGTGGAAGATCTAATTCATTCCGGTTGCTTGTGGGCGCAGTCAGAAGTGGCTGTTAACACTTGTGAAGAGATTCTGGGGGTTGAAGATGCTTCCTGAGTTTGCCAAGAAAAGCAGCAGAAGGTGACACTTGTGTTAGCACGCAGGCTGATAGCGGGTTTAACTAGGGACCGTAGCAAAGCCGAAATTGCAACCGAGTTAACCACGCAGCAGAGGGACAGCAGAGAAACAGTCAAGTGCATCGGAGTTTGGAAAAACAAAAGGAAATTTGCAAATGCAGCAATTGGCGTTAGAAAGTGCACCTCAAGAAATGGAAATGAAACCGTTTGAATTCCAATTAAAAGCAGAGGAAGGAGAGAGGGAAAGAATCACTCTGGCCGAACACGGAGAATGGGAAGGGGTGTTCCAGTTGGAAATGAAGAAGTGAGGACTTGAAGCAAAATGACAGAAGTGAAAGTGCTCAGTGAGAAGTGACAATGAGCAAACTCATCATAGCCACCAGCCTGGTTAGAGCGAATACGTCCAGACGTGACCAAAACTTGATGCAAAAGCTGTCGAAGCCTTTTTCGTTTCCTTTGAGAAACTGGCTGATCAGATGAACTGCCCAGAGACTGCGTGGGTCATTTCAATTCGGCCCAAGTTGGTAGGCAGGACTGGTGAGCCGTTTGCAGTGCTGTCAGAGGAGGGGTAGGGAGGATATGCTGAAGTAAAGGCTGGTCGCAGTGCTGATGGACAAACTGGTACCTGTTGAAGCAAACTCTTGAGACACAGACCTTCTATCCTGGGGAATTCACCGTCCTAACTGCGGCTCGGAGCTATTCCGAAATCCATCAGGACACGACAGGATGACGTTGAGAAAGCAGATAGGAGCTGGTTGTTCATTACAAGGCTTTGCAAGTTGGCACTAAATGAGATGTCAGTCATTAGGGTCAGAGCTGAACACTATATGCATTCCCCAAGTGGACCAAAACAAATGGGATCACCATTTGGTCTATTTACACCGATTGTTAACACTAAGCAGAGATGTCCTGAATTAGCTGACAGTGGGAGCAATGGGAAAAAAATTGGCTCTTCCAGGAATGCAGTTTGTTCTTGGAAACGGTCCAGTGGGATCGCACCTGGGAGCGATGGCCATCGTAGCGGAAAAGCCAAAAAAAACCACCAGGAGAGCCAAGGTGTTGAAAGAGAAATATCCCAGGACTTTTCCGGGCTCTGTGGCCATAAGTTAAACCATGGAGAGGAAAGCATCAGGGAAAGGCGATGGAGTTGAGGACCAGTTAGCTGACAGTCTGTGCTGATGAGGTGGTAAAGGACAGGCCGAAGCAGCTGGAGGATCAGGCAGGGGTGTTCTGTTCTGAAAGACATATGGAGTCACAACCAAAAAGATCAGGCGAGGATTGAGCAGAGTCGACAGGACATTGGTACCAAACTTTAGTAGCGTAGTGGGACCGTTGACGGATTTGTCAAAAAGGAGCATGAGATTTCAGTGGACAGAACAATGCCAGTCGGCATTTGAGAATGTAAACGCAGAGTTAACCACCGCACCAGGTTTAATCAGGCGAACTTTGTTGAAACCCTTCAAAGTCACCGTCGACACATCAGTGTTTGCGTTGTGTTGTTACAGGAGGATGATTCTGAAATAGAAAGGCCAACTGGTTATTTTTCAAAAACAAAACTCAATATTCACCAGAACAAATATTCAACAAAAGGGTTATTGAGTTTGGTATTGGCCTTACAACATTTTAATGGTTACGTTGCAAGCAATGCATCAGAGACTATTTGAACTAGAATCCCCACAGCGTGGAAACAGGCCCTTCGGCCCAACAGGCCCACACCGAAGAGTAACGCACCCAGACCCAGTCCCCTACGCTATATTTACCCCTACTAATGCAACTAACCTGTACATCCCTGGGCACTACGGGACAATTTAGCACGGCCAATCCACCCTAACCTGCACATCCCTGGGCACTGCAGGGACAATTTAGCACGGCCAATCCACACTAACCTGCACATCCCTGGGCACGACGGGGACAATTTAGCACGGTCAATCCACCCTAACCTGCACATCCCTGGGCACTACAGGACAATTTAGCACGGCCAATCCCACCCTAACCTGCACATCCCTGGGCACTACAGGGACAATTTAGCACGGCCAATCCCACCCTAACCTGCACATCCCTGGGCACTACGGGGACAATTTAGTACGGCCAATCCACCCAAATCTGCACATCCCCGGGCACTGCAGGGACAATTTAGTGACTTGAAGGTTTGCAAGTACACAGAGAGCCCGAACTGAAGCATTTGTATCGAAAGGCCGGACGGTTAGCAGGCCAAGCTGCAGGTTTTACCAAGAGCAAAGGCTTTTGAATTTAGCCAATCAACTAGAACTGGGCACTTAGATACCAAAAACTTATTAAATTTCAATCTGATGGTTTTGACAACACCGGACTAATCCTATTGTCAGAAATATTGATATGTTGAGGGTATAAAGGAAGGGGGCAGTTGGACAAAAAAAAACCCTGAGCAGGCAGCCATCCAGCAGAGCAAAAGGCCCTCCATTTTCTCTTTCTGTCTCTCTCTCTCTCTCGAATTGCGGAATCTCTGAGCCTCCTCTCTGTCTTAGAGAAACCACCGACGAAATAACAACAGGGCCGACAGCAGAGAAGGTATTGCTGACAGAAGAATCGATGGAGAAGGCATAGAACCTTCTGGAAGACACATAACTGGGCTGTAATTTGGAGATACTAAACGCACTTTTTGTTTCGTATGAGTGGGAGTTGTATTTATTGGAACAGCACACCATTAGAATCTTGCTTTAATAGTTAGTAGTTACAAGGAATTTATTTGGTTTGTTATTGGTTTAGTTAATTTGTTCAGTGTTCAGAGTTGGATAACTAAACTGTTAGTTGTTGGTTTTGAAGTGAGTGTCAGGGATTTACTTTACTTAACAGCGAGAAGTTGCTGAAAAGCAGGTTACACCCCTTATCACACTCCTTTTACAGATCACGGGGGGAGGCATTCATCTCCAGGTGTTAGTTCTTAGGGAGTGGGGTCAACCTTCGATTCATAACGGGGGGGAAACTGGAGCACCCGGAGGAAACCCATGCAGTCACGGTTTCGGGGGGGGGGGAGCGGGTAATGAATGTGCAAACTCCACACAGACACAGTTGCCTGAGGCTGGAATCGGACCCGGGTTCCTAGCGCTGTGAGCCAGCGGTGCCCGTCCCACTGTCACGCAATCGCACGGTCTCTCGCGCCCTCTCTATCTCTCTCCGGTCCCCTGCCCACGCCATCTCTGTCACTCTCTCAAGCCCAGCTGTCTCTCAATATGCTGCTGACTCCGCGGAGACTAACCCTTTGTGTTTCACTCTCTCGGCAGAGCATGAAGAGGTGTCTGGCTTCAGTCAGTGCCCAGTCGGAACTGAGCACTGAGGCCGGGAGCGCGAGAAGCAACGTGAAGAAGAATCGATACAAAGACATCCTGCCATGTAAGGCCCTCGCGCTTAGTTGAGGCTGGAAGGTGGTTTTGAACTGGGTGCGAGATGAAGGTACAGTGAATATGGGGACCACAGCAAGCAGGGGGAGGAGTTGCTGTCACCTGCAAGTCCGTTGTTGAACAAGGGCTGAGGGGGGTCCCGTACGGTGTCCCTGAACCGCTGCCCCTTCCCCCTGGGTGGTATACCGAGACCCCCGCGCAGCACCCCCCCCCTGTGAGGGAGGGGGGCTCCCAGGGTTCTGACCCCGGCGATGCTGCAGGAACGGCCAATACCGTTCCCGGCCCCGAGATGGTGGGGTCTCCGAGAGGAATGTGCAGGGCGTGGCGGTGCCCCAGCCCCTGCGACTGCTGCCCCCTCCCTGGGGTGGCGGGGTTTGGAAGGTGCTGTCGGAGGAGCCTCGGTGTCTTGTTGGAGATGGTAACTCCCAGGATATTGATAGTGGAGGGAATTCAGTGACGGTAAGTTGTCGAGCGAGGGAGCCGTGGTTTACCAAGGAAGGAGAAGGCTTGGGATGGGATGTGAAGGCTCAGTTAGGGCAGCTAAGGGTTAGCCTGGAAGGACCTAAAGAGAGAGCTGAGAAGAGCCAGGAGGGGACATGAGAACTCCTTGGCAGGTCGGCTCAAGGGAAAACCCGAAAGCTTTCTTACAGGTATATCAGGAATAAAAGAATGACGAGAGTAAGATTAGGGCCAATCAAGGACTGTGGGGGGAAGTTGTGCGTGGAGTCTGAGGAGATGGGGAAGCGCTAAATGAATAATTTTTGTCAGTATTCACACTGGAAAAAGACAGTGTTGTGGAGGAGAATGTTGAGATACTGGTGACTAGACCAGACGGGATTGAGGCTCACAAGGAGGAGGTGTTAGCCATTCTGGAAAGTGTGAAAGTAGATAAGTCCCCAGGGCCAGATGGGATTTATCCGAGGATTCTCTGGGAAGCCAGGGAGGAGATTGCCGAGCCTTTGGCTTTGATCTTTATGTCCTCATTGTCTACAGGAATAGTGCCAGAAGACTGGAGGATAGCAAATATTGTCCCCTTGTTCAAGAAGGGGAGTACAGACAACCCTGGTAATTATAGACCAGTGAGCCTTACTTCGGTTGTGGGTAA
>NW_025210468.1:17635-19550 GCF_004010195.1 Chiloscyllium plagiosum
ATAGAGTTTAATGTGGAAAAGTGTGAGGGGATTCACTTTGGAAGGAGTAACAGGAATGCAGAGTACTGGGCTAATGGTAAGATTCTCGGTAGTGTGGATGAGCAGAGAGATCTCCGTGTGCTTGTGCACAGATCCCTGAAAGTTGCCGCCCAGGTTGATAGGGTTGTTAGGAAGGCGTACGGTGTGTTAGTGTTTATTGGGAGAGGGATTGAGTTTCGGAGCCACGAGGTCATGTTGCAGCTGTACAAAACTCTGGTGCGGCCGTACTTGGGAGTATTGTGTACAGTTCTGGTCACCGCATTATAGGGAGGATGTGGAAGCTTTGGAAAGGGTGCAGAGGAGATTTCCCAGGATGTTGCCTGGTACAGAGGGAAGGTCTTACGAGGAAAGGCTGAGGGACTTGAGGCTGTTTTCGTTAGAGAAAAGACGGCTGAGAGGTGACTTAACTGAGACGTATAAGATAATCCGAGGGTTAGATAGGGTGGACAGGGAGGCTTTCCCCTCGGATGGTGATGGCTAGCACGAGTGGACACAGCTTTAAATTGAGGGAGTGATAGATACAGGACAGATGGCAGAGGGAGTTTCTTTACTCAGAGAGTAGGAGGGGGTGTGGAACGCACTGCCTGCCACAGTAGTAGACTCGCCAACTTTAGAGGCATTTAAATGGGCATTGGATAGGCATATGGATGAGAATGGGATAGTGTAGGAGAGAGGGGCTTCAGATTGGTCAGCACAACATGGAGGGGCTGAAGGGCCTGTATTGTGCAGTTACATTGTATAGAACACCATTGAATATCAAGGGGGCGATGGTTAGATTCTCTCTCTCGGTGGAGATGGGAACCCCCAGGGTGTTGATAGTGGGGAAGGGGATTCAGTGATGGTAACGCCATTGAACATCAAGGGGGCAATGGTTAGATTCTCTCTCTCTTGTTGGAGACGGTAACCCCCAGGATGTTGATAGTGGGGGGAGGGGGATTCAGTGATGGTAACGCCATTGGGTGTTCCTGAGAATATCTGCAGTGTTAATGTTGCCCAGGCCTTACTGCATTTGAACAGCGACCGGTGCTGCAGTACCTGTGGGGCAGCGAATGTGACTGAACGTTAGCGAATATCGCCCCCACCCTTGGACCTGTGACCTTAGGTTGCATTGCCCACACCCTATCGCGAGGCAGTGCTTGAACTGAGCAATGCCATGGGGCGGTGCTTTGGCAGCTTGCTGGCCCCTGACCCGGTGGCAGGGAGTGATCCCCGGTGTCCTACAGCGACTCCCCCCACCACCCCCCATGTCGGATTGGGGAGGAGTGGCAGCTGGGTGGGTGCGGATTAATCCCCATCTCTCACCGGCGCCGGGATCGTGTGCTCCTCTTTCAGACGACCAGACGAGAGTGCCTCTGACGCTGCTCATGCACGAAGGGTATTCCGACTACATCAACGCCAACTTCATCCGGGTAAGGCCCAGCACTGTGCACACGCCTGCTCCCCATCTGGATATCCAGGGAGGAGGTTAATCCCGATTTAAACTCTGAGGGGACGTAATGTTGTGGGAATCTGTGGTGGCATCCAACCTGGTGAAGGGTAAGGGGGTGAGCAGTAGGTGACAAGACCCACTGAGTCCTCTCTGTCATTTAGAGGAGGTCACAGTGCAAGGCACTGCGGTCTCAGCCTCACTCTGCCCCAGGCCCAATTCACTCCATATTCAACGGCAAAAGTACGAAATCTACTGACGTCTCTCATGCGTGGGCATGGTAGATGTAGAAGAGGATTCAGCAACGAGAGGGATGCAGCCCTGAGGGAGGGTCAGCGCTGAGGAAGCGGGTGCTGTGGGAGGGTCAGCGCTGACGAAGTGAGTGCTGTGGGAGCGTCAGTGCTGAGGGAGTGGGTGTTGTGGGAGTGGGTGTTGTGGGATGGTCAGTGC
>NW_025210469.1:0-13389 GCF_004010195.1 Chiloscyllium plagiosum
CAGCACCAGGCATACCTGAAAATGAGGTGTCAGCCTGGTGAAGCCACAAACCAGAAAGACTCATGTGCCAACTTGCATAAGCAGTAAGTGATAGATAAGGCTAAGTGATCCCACAAGAAACGGTTCAGATCTAAACTCTGCAGTCCTTCCACTTCTAGTTGAGAATAGTTATGGACAATTAAACAAGTCATTGGAGGAGGGGGTTCCACAAGTATCCCCATCCTTACTGATGGGAGAGCCCAGCACTTCAGTGCAAAAGATAAGGTTGATGCATTCGCAACAATCTTCAGTCAGAAGTGATGAGTGCACGATCCATCTCGGCCTCCTTCAGTTGGTCCTCAGCAATTCAGTTACCACTCATCAGCCAATTTGATTCACTCCACGCGATATCCAGAAATGGTCGGAGACAATGTACCAAAAGGTTACACATGCTGACAATATTCTGGAAATAGTATTGAAAACCTGTACTGTAGATCTTGTCACTACCCTAGCGAAGCTGTTCCAATATCGTTACAAAAAGGACATTTTCCCGATTCCGTGGAAAATTACCCACGTATCTTCTGTACATAAAATGCAGAACAAATCGAATTCGGCCAATTACCTAACCATCAGTCTACTCTCCATAATCAGTTAAGTAATGGAAAGTGTCAGTGCTTTCAAGCAGCACCTGCTCAGCAATAATCTGGTCAATGACGCCCAGTTTGGGCTCCACCAGGGCCACTCAGCTCCTGATCTCATTACCTTGGTTAAACATGGACCAAAGAGCTGAATTCCCGAGGTGCGGTGAGAGTGGCAGCCATTTAAATCAAGGCTGCCTTCGACCAAGTGTGGCATCAAGGGGTGTTAGCAAAACCGGAATCAATGTGTATCAGGGGAAAACTCCCCGCTGGTTAGAATCATACCTGACACATAGGAAGATGCCTATGGTTAATAAAAGTGAGTGAACTCAGCTCCGGGACAAGTTTGTAAGAATCCCTCGGACAGTGGCCTCGGCCTAAACATCTTCAGTGCTGCTTCGTTAATGACTTTCCCTCTATTATAAGGTCAGAAGTGGGTATGTTCGCCAATGATTGCACAATGTTCAGCAACATTTGTAGCTCTTCAGATACTGAAGCAGCCCATGACCAAATGCGACAAGATCTGGACAATATCCAGGCTGATAAGTGGCAAGTAATCTTCAGGCCACACAAATGCCAGACCGTGATCATCACCACTAAAATACGATCTAAACACCACCCCTTGGCATTCAAAGGTGTTACTATCACTGAATCCACAGTGGACTGCGGCGGTTCAACAAGGCAGCTCACCACCACCCTCTCAAGGGCAACAAAAGACGGGCAATAATTGCTGGCCCAGCCAGTCACACCCAGATCCACGACATAAATGAATAGAAAAACAACATTTATTTTCACAGCGGAAGGTTGCTGAGGTATCACGGGGATCGGTGCACAGGTCCCAGCTGTTCACAATATACAGTATACATTTGGTTGCGGCAATCAAATAGAATATATCCAAACCTGCTGACAGAACTAAAGGATATTGGATTGTGAGTGGATGAGGAGGTTGTAAAAAAGCGTCAAGGTGACTAAAACAAGTGGAGTGAATGGGCACATATGTGGCAGATGAGAGCAAAGTGAGTAGAGGGGACGGTGTGCCGTTTAGTAGGAAAAAAGAAATTCGCAGCCTGTCGTTTGAAAAAGGATTGTTTGAAACACGTTGATGTACAAAAGGACGCATGCTCCTTTTTGTTGTTTCCTTCTGCGCAGCCCTCCGATGTCCCTGCAGGGCAGTGAGTTCTGAACCCAGAAGTCAATACTGGGAATGGTATTGTCACGCTGACCAGTGTACATAAACCCATTAAGTGGGGATCTGTGACATTGCAAATGATCTGGATCGCTCTGTACACCAGTCATGAAAAGCGATATTGTAGGAAATAAAGCAGTTGGAAATATAAATGGTGTGTTGACCTTCATTTCAGGGTAATTTGAATCGAGGAGTAAGGGTGTCTTACTGCAGCTGTACAGGGCCTTGGAGAGACCCAATCTCAAACATTGTGCAATATTTTGTGCAGTTGTGGTCTCTGTACCTCATAAAGGACAAACCTGACATTGATGGAGATCAGCGAAGGATGGCCAGACTGATCTCTGGGATGACAGGCTTGTTGTGGGAGCACTGTTTGGGGCGACTGGACCTGTATTCCGTGGGGTTTAGGAAAATGCGTGGAGATCTCAGTGAGATATATAAAACTCTGACAGGGTGAGAAGATTGGAAGCAGGGATGATAATTCCCCAGGCTGTGGCGTGTAAAACAAGGGGCCACACTATTTCATACAGATAGGTCATTCTTCATTCAGATGAGAATAAATGTCTGCACTCAGAGACTGGGGAATGCGCTCGAACCTAGAAACCAAGGCACTGAATATAAATAAAGATTTAGATACAGTAAAGGGATGGTGGGAGAGCAGGAGTACGGTGTGGGGACATAATGGCCTAGCCATCATTATATTGAATTGGGTAGCAAACTCTATGGAGCAAAGGGACTGCTACACTTCCTATATTATAGCTTTCCGATGTTAATCATATTAACGAATATATTCATTGTGTGGGATAAGTACATTATGGAGATATTTGAAAATGAACGGCAATGAGGAAGGCTCAACGTGTTGAATGGCCTACTCCGTTCCTGATGTTTCTGTGAAGTCTGTGGGAAAGCTCTGTAAAAATTGTCACAAGCTCTCAGATGTTTGGAAGGAGGTCTCTGCAGGGTCAACAGGACTGTGTTTCCTTTCCCTTTTCCGATAATGGCTGGGGCTGGGAGTTCTGTCCAGGTTTATCCTTTAAGACCTCGATACAGTTTGATACAATAAAGTGTCTTGCTTGGCCGATTCAGAGACCATTAAAAAGTTTATCACATGTCTGAGTGTCTGGAGTCACTTTTAGGCCAGACCAGGAAAGCACAGGAGATTCACATCTTGAAAGTAATTTGGGGAAGCAAATTGGTGATTACAATCGACATTAGTTTTAAGGTCACTGTTACTGACACCAGATTTCGCATCTTAATATTTTATCAATTGTTTTAAATTTCCACCAGCTGCTAGAGCATTATCCTGGTTTGGATTAGTAATTCAGTGAAGTTTCCCCAACAGCACCATCTCCAAATGGGGACCTATCGAAAACCACACTGAGCAGGTTTTTTTCTGTGATGCTTGACAACTCTGTCAAAAAGAACTCCCAACTTCGTGACTATCGTGATTGGACTGAGTGAGTGGTAATTGGTCAGACTGTAATTATTCTCCTCTTAGGGGACTGAACATAGCTGTGTAATTTACCACATTGCCATGGAGATGTCAGAGTTGGAGCTGGAATGAAACATGTTCCCCAGGGACACGGCTTGTTGTGCAGCACAAGTCTTCAGTCCTATTGCAGGAATGGTGTCAGGGCCCATTGCCTTTGTCGTATCTATTGTGTTCAGCTGTCTCTTCATGTTCCGAGCATAAAATCGAATTGGTCGAATACTGGCATCTGTGATTCTGTGGGTATCATGACGAGAGTGAGGTGAATCATCAGCTCAAAACTTCTGGCAGAGAATGGTGCAGGTACTACATCCTTGTGTTTTACACTGTTGTACAGGGCAGTTCTGTAATGCAGAATGGAGATATTTATGGAATCCTCTCTGACAGTCATTTCTTTAACTGTCCATCACCATTTATGACTGAATGTGGCAGAACTGCAGAGATTCGATCAGATCTGTAGGTCAAGTGTGGTAACTTTATTGTTTTAGCATTAGGTCTAGGTTCACATGCTTCTGATCCTGACATGTTCTACCACAGTCATTACTGAAACGTAGGTCGTGTTGATGGTAATGGCAGACAGAGGAGATTATCCCTGGGCAAAATGTTCCAGATTGTGGTTGAGTGTTGTTCTGCTTCTCCTGCTGCTGTAATCTGCAGTACTACATAAATACGCAGTTTTTAGCTGCAATATTTGTAATGCAATAACGCTGTCTGTCTCCTAGTTCACATCGAAACCCATTCAACTATCAACCCTGTACTCAGTGACATACTCTAGTTTCTGAAATTGGTCAGAAAATGAACAACGGAGACACAGTTAACGAAAAATGATGCACATGATGTATAAAACATTAAATCATTATTTGATCCTCATCTAAAGTGATATGTTCCCCTTCTCTCAATGTTTCGTCTTTTCTGGAATTCTCTAATCTAATCTCTCATTTTTTTCTCTCAGGTGTGTGTTATAAATTCTTGCTTCTGGTGTCCATTTTCACACTCACATTCATCTGAGGGTCGCTCCCCGAGCCATGCTTCCAATCTGACACATTCGGCAAAACCAATTGACTGATTTTAATTTAATTGTTTAATGCATCTGAATCCTTTTTTTCCTTGAGTAATACCATCTCCTGTGTTTAACATGAATGTTTTTCCCTTTGTTTCTCTCCCTGACCATGATTAAGAGCTCTGCAGCGTCAGTGATGCCAGCCATATGCAGTTTCAGAGCCAATGAATTCTCTGATTCTCAATCATCTTCACCACATTGTATGTTTCCTCTTTTGGTTTGATGCCTAATCACTCATGGCTGTCTTGTCCTCCCATGAGTATGTTTCATCTCATTTGGGATGGATTTCTGATATCATCCGAATTTTCCACAGAAGTTCCTGCCTTTGCGACTCCATGGACTTTCCTGCTCGGCTCCCCTTCCAATTAACTCTGGCCAGCTCCTCCCACATGTCTTTGTACTTATGTTACTCACTTGAAATCACATTACATCGAGAAGACGGCAATAGATATAAACCAAAAAAAAAATGTGTTTTGAGAGAAGGGACGCGAAGAATAATTTGGAAATTTCTTAACTAGATACAAAGAGAGAACGAGAGAGAGGATATCGATGACGAAATTTGAAAAGTGAGAAAACTTGATTATTGAAAATAGTAGATGTACATCCCTCAATGTTTTGGCAATGTATGTGTGCTGTGGTCCTTTGTACAGTGCATGTACAACAGAGCAATGTGTTCAAATGCTTCGTCTGATGGCAGAATTTTTATCTCCAATGATATGACAGACACAAACTTTGGAAAGAACCCAACAGGCCAATATATTGAATTTCCGGTAGAAGGGGGATTAATGGAAATAAGTTGGGATACCAGAAGCAAGAATTTATAACACGCATCCTGATTAAAAAATGAGAGATTAGATTAGAAGATTCCAGAAAAGGAGGAAACATTGAGAGAAGGGGAACATATCACTTTAGATGAAGATCAAATAATGATTTAATGTTTTATACATCATGTGCATCATTTTTCGTTAACTGTGTCTCCGTTGTTCATTTAGAAAGTGTTGGTGCACATATGAAAAATGTTACTTATCTACACATACATATTGATTAAACAGTGTATATAACATTATTTTTCCGCCATCGAAATAGTCCTGTTGTCGTGCTACCAGGATACATGAACACCAACTGACCAGCAAAAGACATGACCCATTATCACTATGTTCCATCCATAGAGACAAAGAAGGGCACCATTTTTATTGGGACAGCATACACACATACTAAGATACGCAAGGACGTTCTTAGAGTAATGGCATTATAACTAGAAGTCCATCAATAAACACATCAATTTAGATCCTATCTACCTTCTCTTGTAAAACAAAAGAACCGGAAATGACATCACCCACCTCTCGAAACCAAGACTGATAAATCGAGAGGCGGGACATACACCAGCGCTTCAGCAGAGACTCTCACTGATGATGTTACCTAGTCATGGTGTCGAAACATCTGAAATCAGACCTTCAACCACAACGAGCTAACTTGCATACATATGAACTGTCATTTTTTTTTTCTTTTATTAGCGGAATTTGGGAGTTCCCATGTTTTAACCGATTACGAGGTGAAGTGAGCTTTTATGGGTGTGTGGTTTTAATTAACAGAGGGATTCTACATTGAAGTCATAAAAGTTTACGACTTGCTATATGGGATTTGGACAGATTTGAACAGATTTGGGTGCAAAAGGTCTCGGCAGATTCAAACACGTGGCAAATAGTGACCGAGACCTTCAAATAAAACCGGTGGGAAAAATGTGTTCACATGTGGTTGGTTAAATTACAAGTGAGAGAAATGGCTTTCAACATTACTCTCCAAATTACTTTCCAAAATTTCCAAGGAAGTTTAGAAAGACAGAAGGACTTTTGTTTAGAATTATGAAATAGATTTTAATTGGGTTTATCCAGGGACAAAAAGAAAGCTGAAATTATAATTGAGTTGGTCAAGCACATTGGTGTATCAGAGAAACAGACAAGTGCAGTAGAGTTAGAAAAAACATAAATTGCAAATATAACAACTGAAGTTAGAAGATAAAGAAAGAGACGGAAACAGAGAGAAAAAAAGAGAACGAGAGGAAAACTAAAGAGAGAGAGAGATTTTGAAATTTAGGAGTTGGGAATTAGACAAGAAAGCTAAATTAACAGGATGGAGATGGAGGGAAAACGTAGGGATGTATACAACTATGTTAATACCTTGCCATATTGCGGTAAAAAAAATCAAAACCTCTTTTATTTCGTTTCGAAAATTGGCTAGGCGGATGGTATGTCAGTGAACTTGTGGGTAATGTTAGTTCAGACTAAGCTGGTGGGCACTGCTAGTGAGGTATGAGCGCTATCAGATTAGGGTCGAGAGATTATGCAGATGTAAAACTTACTATTTTCAGTGGTTATGCATTGGCACTAGAATAATATAGACAGAGGTTCAGAAAAATAGAGACAGAACCAGGTCAAACTTATGCTGAGTTTGAAAGAATTAACCACAGTCATTTTGATAGATGGATGCTGGCCTTAAAATGGAGAAGACCTTTGAGGCTCGAAGGGAGATTATTCTGATCGAGGAATTTAAAGACTCACTTCCAGAGATGTTTAAAATACATGTAAATGAACTGAAAGTTCAAGAAGTGAGAAGCGTGGCAGAAATGGCAGTGAATACGCATTGGTGCATGAGATGCAGTTTAGCTTCTGGGAGGATTTTCATTCTGTGAGGGATAGAAATTGGGAGAAGGGGAGATCCTACACTGCAAAACGTAGAGGAAAGCACACTGGAAATAGTTTAAACACAGGTGAAAAATAAGCTCAAGGTGGTTGAAAGGTGGTGTAAGTCCTCAGGTGCTTTCACAATAAGGGAGTGGAACCCTTAAAATTCCAGTGCCGATGGTTTAAGAAGGGTACTGGGAAAAGGTGTGTTCACTGCAGTAAGCTGGACATATAGTGCTGGGCATTGAAGGAAGGCTCTTTGGGAAAGGATGTGCTAAAAGATGCTAAGCCAGTGGCATTAGTCAAACTGGTAAAGAAGACCCCAAGTCTCCAAGGTGCTGCAGGTTAGCGCACAGCCTAGTTATAGCGTCAATGCCCGGTCTCGATAAAGCAATTGGCCTCTGTGGATAAAGTTTACTCAGAAGGTGCGTGGGGGGAGGGCGGGAGGACAATAAATTATAATTTTTTGAGGTACGGGATCTACTCACTCTCTAATAGTTGAGAAGTAAGGTGCCAGAAAAACACAACAGATCAAGCAGCATCCTAAGAGCAGGACAGTCGAAATACTATGTAGAAACCCATCATCAGGAATGTGGCGGGGGTACAAGGGGGCTGAAAGTTAAATGGGAGAGCTCGGTTTGTGGGAGGGTCACTGGTAGGGCGATAGGAATATGCAGTTGGGAGTGACAGTGATATTTTAGAGGGGAGTGTGGAGTGGATAGGTAGGAAGCAGGATGGACATTTTAGACAATTCAAGAGGGCAGTGCTAAGTTGAACGGTTGGATCTGTGATGAGGATTTGTGGAGGGGAGATTTGGAAATTGGTGAAGTTGATGTTGATGCTGTGTAGCTGTAGGGTTCCAGCTGTCCTACTACCTATACACTTCACTCTCCTCTCCGACCTATCAGCATCACACCCACATGCATCTACCTATCGCCTTCCAAGCTCCATTCCATTCAGCTCCACCTCCACCATCCGATTTATTTCTCAACCCCCTTGCCCCTCCCTTAGCCACACTTTCCTGATGAAGGATTTATGCCTGAAAAGGCAACTCTACTACTCCTCTGATGCTGCCTGACCTGCTGTGTTTTTCCAGCCTCACACGTTTCAACTCTGATCTCCAGCATCTGCAGTCCACACTTTCTCTTGGCTTCTAATAGTAAGAGAATGGAGAATTTTCAGTCTTTCAGACATGTTATTAAAGAGCATGATAATTTGTGGAATGGAGACTTAAATTAAGCATTCCCTTGTGTAGCATCAGGTTGGAATGCCAAATCAATGTTGGGGAAGTAACAGTGACAGTGAGCGACAGAGTAGCAGTTCCAGGAATACAGTTTGTTCTTGTGAGTGATTTAACAGGATCCAAGGTGGGAGAGGCACCCCTTGTGGTGGAAAAGGCAAAGGAAGACGAGCGAACTGTGGAGCTAAAAGAAAAATATCCAGGAATTCTCCCAGACCGTGTAGTGACAAGATCCCGCTGTCAAAAGTTACAGCAGGAAGGAAAAACGAAAGAAAAAGACAAAAGAGTTGATGTTCAGTTAACTTACACCTTGTTTGAAGTCACGGTGCAGGAAAAACCTGATCAGGCAGAGGGTCAGGCAGAGGTGTTTAGTCCCGAAGCGCTAATGGACTTAAAATAGATACACATACAGAAAAGGAATTTAAATATATTAGATTACTTACAGTGTGGAAACAGGCCCTTCAGCCCAACAAGTCCACACCGACTTGCCGAAGCACAACCCACCCAGACCCATTTACCTACACGACGGGCTATTTAGCATGGCTAATTCACCTAACCTGTACATTTTATGACTGTGGGAGGAAACCGAAGCAAACTGACACAGACACGGGAAGACTCCACACAGTCAGTCGCCTGATGTGGGAATTGAATGTAGGTCTCTGGTGCTGTGAGGCAGCAGTGCTAACCACTCTACACCATGTCGAACGTTGCTAATTTAAAGGTAGAATCCTAAAATTAAAATGGAGACCACAACAGGTCAGTGCAGAAGGGAATGAGCTGAAGTGCACCAGATTGTTAACGGTAACATATAGTGTTATGGGTAGCAAAAGAACTAACTGCAGGTGGTCATCTAGGTGTACGGAAGATTCAGGCTAAGGTATGGAAGCATTTCTAGCAGCCTGGAATGCACAAGGATATGGAGAAATTTTGTTGTATATGTCAATTATGCCAAATGGTAGGTAAGTCACAGACACTTCGAAGAAACTTTCACATGGTTTATGATTAATTGTGGAGCTCCCCTTTCTAAAGTAAAAGTGGACACCAATATTTGCTGAACATAATAGATGTGTCTACCAGAATTCTAGAGGCAATTGTATTACACAATATTAAGGCAAAAAGGGAGGTGGTGGAGTTGGTAGCTTTCGTTACTCGCTGTGGGCAAAGCAGTGAGATTCAGTCAGACTAAGGGTCTCATTTTACGGCTCAGCTGTTTAAGGAAGTCATGGAATAGTTTAGGCATACAGCGCTTCAAATTAAGTGCGTTCCATACTGAATTCCAGGGAACCTTGGAAAGTTAGCATCAGACACTGAAGATCATGTTAACAGCATACTGTCAGGATTACCCGAATGATTGGGATAAAGGTGTCCCATTAAATTGTTTGCCATCTGAGATGTCCCAAATATATATATATTCATTTTACTTCCTTTGAGTTAATATTCGTACATGAAGTGAGAAGTCCTTTGAAGTTAGTTAATAAGAAATTGACAACCGAATTCAGAGATCTCATACTTGGACTACGTGTGTGAGGTGAGGGAGGGATTAGTTGGAGTAGGTGAATTAGCTGAACAGCACCTGAAGAGGGCACAGCCTAGGGTGAAGCAGGTGGCAGATACAAACTCTGAAACTTTGACGATTTCGCGTGGGGATGACGTATTAGTATTGTCAGCAATGGTAGGAAATCCCTTCAAAGCCAGCTTTTGGTAGCCCATTTCAAATTTTAAAAAGTGCTGAGTCAGTTAAACTATCTTATAAAGATACCGGATATGACAAAAACATTATCGAGTATGTCAGGTGAATTAATAAAGCACCAGCCACATTTCGCACTCAGGATCAGAGTTGTGGCCAGATGAACAAATTGCGTATTCTATTTGTATGATGTAGGGATCTTTTGCAAGTGATTGAAATCTCACATGTTACTTTTAGCGGAGCACGTTCAGTGATTACAAGAATTGGTAATAAACTTTAAGAAAACAAAATTCATGAAGGCAGAGGTGATAAGAGGTACAGTTAGTAAGTTTGCAGATGACACCAAAATTGGAGGTGTAGTGGACAGGGTTACCTCAGATTACAACAGGAACTTGACCAGATGGGCCAATGGGCTAAGAAATGGCAGATGGAGTTTAATTCAGATGAATGTGAGGTGCTGCAATTTGAGAAAGCAAATCTTAGCAGGACTTATATACTTAATGGTAAGGTCCTAGGTAGTGTTGCTGAACAAAGAGACCTTGGAGTGCAGGTTCATAGCTCCTTGAAGGTAAAGTCGCAGGTAGATAGGTTAGTGAAGAAGGCGTTTCGTATGCTTTCCTTTATTGGTCAGAGTACCGAGTACAAGAGTTAGGAGGTCATGAGGCGACTGTACAGGACATGGGTTAGGTCACTCTTGGAATATTGCGTGCAATTCTGGTCCCCTTCCTATCGGAAAGATGTTGTGAAACTTGAAAGGGTTCAGAAAAGATTTACAAGGAGGTTGCCAGTGTTAGAGGATCTGAGCTACAGGGAGAGGCTGAACAGGCTGGGGCTGTTCTCCCTGGAGTGTCGGAGGCTGAGGGGTGAACTTATCGAGGTTTACCCTGGTGTAAGGGAATCCAGAACTAGAGGGCATAGTTTAATATGTTACGAGTTGAGGCGAGCTTTTCTGGGTATTTGGTTTTAATTAATAAAGGGGTTCGACTCCACCTTGTAAACTTCCATCCATGCTATCCCAATTTCTCTGCAGTTGGCCCATATCCTTATCGTCCTTTCCTGTCCACATGTTTATCCAAATGCTTTTGAAACGTTGTTCATGTACCCCACTCAATCACATCTGCTAGCAGCTCATCTGCGTACCATCCTCTGTGTAAAGAAGTGTCCCCTCAGGTTCTCTTTTATTCCTTCCCCTTTAACCTTAAACTGATCCCCTCATTCCTCGATTCTCCAAACCTTGGAAAATAACTCATCGCATTCGCCCTATCCGTGGCTCTCATGATCTTATATAGCTCTATAACGTTCCCCGTCAGTCTCCTATGGTCTAAAGTAAAGGTCCTAGCTTATCTAACCTCTCCCTAAAACTCAGATCATTGGGTCCCGGCAAACAAAGGTGACAAAACTGAACACAATACTCCAAGTGCGGCCTTACCAATGTCCTGTGTACTACAACATATATTCCCAACTTCTATCCTCAATATCCTGCCAGATGAAGGCCAGTGTGCCAAATGCCTTTTTCATTGCCCTGTCTACCTGTGACTCCACTCTCAGAGAATCGTGCACCTGAACGCCAAGTTCTCACTGCCCACTACACCACTTCAGGCCCTCCCATTCACCATGAATCTCCTACCTTGATTTGAGTTTGCAAAATGAAAGACATCACACATCTACATTACATTGCCTTTGCCATTTCTCGGTCCACTTCCCCACCTGATTAATATCCTGCTGCAATTTCTGATAAAAAAAATTCTCATTTATCACGCTCCCACATATTTTAGCGTCATCTGCAAACTGACTAATCATGCCTTGTACATTCTCAACTAAATCATAGATAGCAGCAATGGACAAAGCCCCCAGTCTGACAAGCATCCTTCCACAAAACAGTCTGCTTCCTACCATCAAACCAAATGTGTATCCAATTGGCCAGTTCCCCAGAATTCCATGTAATGTAACCTTCCAGAGCAACCTACCATGTGGAACTTTGTCAAAGGCCTCACTGAAATCAATGGAGACTGCATCTACTACTCTGCCCTCGGCAACCTCCTTGGTCACTTCATCAAAGAACTCTAACAATTTTGGGAAGCATGATCTCCCACTCATAAGTCTATGCTGACTGCTCCGAATCAAACCTGAAATTTCTCTTGATACTGTTTTTAAGTCCTGGATTGGAGAAATATTTGTGACAATCTGTAACTGAATAATTCTTTTTGCCAGGGGCTGTGTTTATGTGATTTTCCTATATTGGAGCAGGTCATGAATAATAGTTCCTAGATCCATTATTCTGTTAACTTGTCCAATACGATTAAGATATTCTAAATTCCTCTTTCTTTGGTTTCATTTTATCTTTTGTGTTTAAACAAATGAATTTTTGCTTCACACCGAGTAGTTTGACCAGTCACATTGCATCTGGAACAGACACTTCGCATTTCCTCTAATACAAAAAAAAGGAGTCTAGGTTACCGCCTTCAAATATTTTCGAGGGGCTCTGGTATGGTCCATCACACTAGACTGCTTCTCTTCCTGAGTAATAGGCTGGAGGCACTGAATGGGCTGTCACTGTTCTTCTCTAATAGTGTCAATGAGCTGAACGACTTCCTCATATTCCTGTGAAACCAGCGTGAGGTGCTGAATGAACTCTTGTTTTACTGCGGCAATGTGCAGTGTCAGGCAATGCTGTTACATGAATGTTACCGACACTTTAACAGCACAACCCTCAATGGAGTCCGTGTCTTGTTGCACATGGACACAGGTCAGTTCAGGAGCTGACAGGGAACAAATTATTCTGAACATTGTGGACCATCCCCACTTCTGATCTTATGGTGGGAGGGTGGAAACAGGGAGAAATTGCTGAAGCAGCTGAAGATGTTTGTGAAGTGGAAGCTACCCTGAGGATCTCCCATTGAGGTGACCAAGTACTGAGATGATGAACATCCTTTTTGTACAATGTTTGACTCCAAACACTGGAGAGTTTACTCAGATTCCCATTAAGCACAGTTTTGTTGAGGTCCTTGATGTCAACAGATGGAACCACTGCCTTGATATCAGGGCTCCTTGATGTCAACAGATGGAACCACTGCCTTGATATCAGGGCCGGTCATTTTTCCTGAACCCTTGTGACAACCTCTTTTGTTCATATCAATAGGCCATGATATAGGAGCAGCAAGTGATTTTTTTGCAAACAGGTGGGATTTAATGTCAGGATTTCCCTTCTCAAGGGTGTTCGGGGAGCTAGATGACAGAAAGTATTTGAAAAGCAGATAGATGGATATTGACCTGTCAGAGAGTTGAGGACTACGAAGTATTGGGTATTACAGAGGTAGTGAAGGGCAGGCTTGGGGAGTGAACGACATGCCCCTGTTTCTGATGTTCTCACATTCTGCTATTGGATTGGAAGTGGGTGTTATTTTCATGAATGTTCTGTTATTGAATGTT
>NW_025210469.1:16115-19552 GCF_004010195.1 Chiloscyllium plagiosum
AAAGTAGTAATTGAAGGGAGTTTCCCGAAATGGAGAAAAGTGGCTCGTGGTGTTCCACAGGGGTCAGTGTTGAGGCCACTGTTGGTATGATTAGCAAATTTGCAAATGACACGAAGATTGGTGGAGTAGCAGAAAGCACAAGGAACTGTCAGAGAATACAGGAGGATATAGATAGACTGGAGAATTGGGCGGAAAAGTGGTTTTTAATCCAGACAAATGTGGGGTGATGCATGTAGGCAAGACTAATTCCAGAACGAATTATAAAATGAACAGAAGAGCCTTGGGAAAAGTTAATGTGCAGAGAGAACTGGCAGTGCAGTCCATTTTACCCTGATAGTTGCTGCACCGGTGGATAGAGTGGTCAAGAAAGCATATGGTATGCTTGCCATCTTTGGACGGGGTATTGAGTACAAGAAGTGGCGAGACATATTAAAATTGTGCAATACATTGGTTCGGCCGTATTTAGAATACTGTGTACAGTTCTGGTCGCCACATTACCAAAATGATGTGGACGCTTTGGAGAGGGTGCAAAGAAGATTTATGAGGATGTTGCCTGGTATGGAAGGTGCTAGCTATGAAGAAAGGTTGAGTACATTAGAAATAAGGAGATTGCGAGGGAACCTGATTGAGGTTTACAAAATCATGAAGGTTGTAAACAGGGTGGATGGAGACAAGCTTTTTCCCAGGGTGAAGGATTCAATAACGAGAGGTCACGGTTTCAAGGTGAGAGGGGGAAAGGTGGTGGGAGATGCGCAAGTACTTCACCCAGTGGGCATTTGGAACGTGTTGCCAGCAGAGGTGGTGCACGCAGGTACGGTAGATTCATTTAAGGTGCATCTGGATAAATGCATGAGTAGGTGGGGAGCAGAGGGATACAGATTCTTAGGAATGAACCGGCAGTTTTCGACAGTAGATTTGGATCGCCTCACGCTTGGAGGACTGAATGGCCTGTTCCTGGACTGAAAATTTTCTTTGTTCTTTGTGTACAAGCAGACACACACACACACGATAAACAAAATCTCTGCAATTTCAAGTTGAAAGAACTTTGCCCATATATTAGTGTAACCCATGACAAAAGTAAAACTTGAGAGATTGTCCAAAATGTTATTCTTCTTCTGAAGATATTCTACTCAAACAAGCTGCTCGCAATGGGATTTCATCCTGGAACAGTTGGATTTGACTGAATTCTATTTGCATGAGGCAGTGAGGAGATTCCAATGAATTCTGGTAAGGGATCGCCGAAAGAGTAGCACAGTGGTTCAGTGGTTAGCAACGCTGCTTCACAGCATTAGAGACTTGGGTTTGATTCCAGCCTCGGGCGACTATCTGCGTGGAGTGTACACATTCTCTCCTGTTTGTGTGAGCTTCTAATGGGTGCGCCAGTTTCCTCCCACAGTCCAATGCTGTGTAGATTAGGTGCATTGGTCATGCTAAATTATCCACAGTGTTCAGAGTTTTTTAGGTTATTTACTTTAGTCTGGGTAAATGTAGAGGAACGAGTCTGGGAAGATTACTCTTTGGAAGGTTGGTATGTACGTGTTGGGCCGAAGGGCCTGTTTCCAAACTGCAGGAATTCTATCAAAACAAGAATGGTAACAATGACTGTGGAGTTTTTTTTTAGCTCACACGCATTGCTTGTGATGAGGAACAATGGAGAGAGAGTGCAATAGGCCGATCCTTCTCGGGCATATCACATTTTCTCCCTCTCTGAGCTGAATCACACGATAATGTGATCCTCTTCCAAACTGGACCACGTGAGATCTCCTTGCACATTGTCCAAACTATGTCTCCATCACATTCCCTGCTCCATGTAGGTGCATCATTTCTGCTATAATACACAGAGCCGTCCGACTTAGCAGAAAATGGTCTCGGTCGATTTGAAGATATGTCTACATATCCATGCGTCATAAAAAAAAATGTTTGATGTATTCAGAATACCTGTGTTAAAATGATTTTTTTTTAACAAATACAGAAATTGTTGGAAAAGCTCAGCAGATCTGACATCATCCAGATGCCTTTTACATGCTGTAGTTGTACCAACGTCAACCACTTACTCTGGCAGCTCATTTCATGCGCACACTAACCTCTCCGTGGAAAGGTGCCTCTGATACCTCACCAAAACCTTTCCCCTCTCTCTTTCAACCCATGCTCTATAGTTTTGGACGCCCCTAACCTGGAATAAAACCCTGACTACTCACCCTATCCATGACCAATCTGATTTTATAAACCTCTACTGCTGCGAACTGTGACTCTAATCAATACGAATAGCTGTATTTTCAGTTAACCCGGGCCTACATTCTGAAATTCAACACTGACACTTCTTCCTTCTCCAACAAGTCACAATTCTAAATCCATTTTAATCAGTTTGTTCAGAGTTTCATGAGGCACTTCTGTGGGCTTTAAACCTCGACCTTTGTGCCCGGAAGTGTGCTGGCTCTATTATCTGAGGCAGTAGTATTAGGGAAAGAAATCCTGCAGGCATACTCTGCACAATGAACGGTCTCAAATAGATATTTATTATTGAAAAACAGAGACGGAGAAATAGTTTATGGCCGCAAAACACCGATCAGTATTAACCAACTCTCACGTGTGCCTGCCCTCTGCCTAAAACCATGAAATGACACCAAGCCGTTGATTACTTTTCAGCCTCTACTGCGCGTTGACTGTGTCTGCAATCTGTCTCTCATCCCCCTAAAAACATAAGGCAAACCAAGCTCAAGGTCTTTGAGAAAGTCAAGGCCAGAATATGCAGGCCTCCTGGAGATGGGGAGAGAATTGTAAAATTAAATGGGGAAGGTGAGGAGGCAGTAATTTCACTCACTGGGCTGAGGAGTGGCAGATGGCGTTTAGATTGGGTTCATGCGATGTATTGGATTTGGTCAATTACAAAAGAGCAGGACCTATACGATGAAAAGTAGGGTCTTTGGCAGTGTTGTAGAACAGAGACCAAGGCCGTCAGGTAAAATTCTTTAAAGTTTGCATCTCATATAGATAGTGTGGTTAAGAAAGTTTTAAACACACTTGTCTTCATAGGTCAGACAATTGTGTATCGGAATTGGGACGTCATGTTGTGGTTGTACAGGACATTGGTGAGACCTATTCTGGAATACTGTGTCCAGTCTGGTCACTCTGCCCGCTCATACCATAGACACACCACCCTCTGGGTGAAAAAATTACCCCTTCGGTCACTTTTAAATCTTTCCCCTCTCACCTTAAACCTATGCCGTCTAGTTTTGGTCCCCCCTACCCTTAGAAAAGGCCTTGACTATTCACATTGATATTATTGACCCAGATATTATTAAGCTGGAGAGTGTTCAGAAGAGATTAATCTGGATGTTGCTGGGAAAGGAGGGATCGAGCGATAAAGAGAGGTTGGGTAGGCTGGGACATTTTTTCACTGGAGAGTATGAGATTAAGTGGTAATTATAGGGAGGTTT
>NW_025210470.1:0-19554 GCF_004010195.1 Chiloscyllium plagiosum
AAACACAGTCCCCGCCTGTCCAACATCTCCTTGTACCTCACACCCTACAGTCCAGGGAGCAGCCCCGTAAATCCTCCCTCCACCCTTTCCAGTTTAATAATGTCCTTTCTATCGTCGGGTGACCACAGTACCTGAAATGAGGCCTCACCAACATCTTGTACAGCTGCAACAAGACATCCTATACTCAGTGCTGTGAAAGCCGGCATGCTGAAAGGCTTCCTCACCAGATAGCGGTACAGGGAATCAAAAACAACAGGTCACTTAGCCACCCCGGCCACATAAATATGGGGTTGAACAACTGCTTGATGACTGGCGATGTCATGCCACAAGGGTAACTGAGTGGCCTGTAGTAAAGTTCCAGGAGTTAATGACAGGAAAGGCTGGCGGTGTATCAAGCAGACAGCTAACACTGAACCAGACAAGGAACACAGAAGAAGCTAGAAATCAATCAGAAATTGCTGGAAAGACTCAGCAGGTCTGGCAGCATCTGTGGAGAGAAAGCGGAGTTAACGCTTCAAGTCAAGTGACCCTTCCTCAGAACAGATGGTAGCTAGGAAAATGTTGTTTTATGCAGACGATAGGGTGGGGGAGGGAGTAAAGAGCAAAATGATAGGTGGGGGAGAGCCCAAAGAGAGAGAACAGCAGTTGGACAGACAAAGGAGTGGGTAATGATCTGGCTCAGAGAGTGAATATAGAGAGATAATAGATAACTGATGGTTAAATGGGGTGGTGTGTAATAGCAGACCATGTGATCACAGGGCCCAGTGTGTAACGGTTCGGGTCAAGACATGGGAGAAGGTGAGTCCTGATGAAAGGCTTTTGCCCGAAACGTCGATTCTCCTGCTCCTCAGATGCTGCCTGACCGTGCTTTTCCCAGCATCTCACTTTCGCCGTGGGAGAGGGTGCCTTGAACCCGAGAACTGCTGAACTCGATATTGAGTCCAGGAGGCTATCGAGCGTGGAAAATGAGGTGCTGTTTTGTCCAGCTTGTGATGAGCTTTCCTGGAGCTCTGCAGCAAGCCTGAGACAGAGATGTTGGCCGGGGAACAGGGTGGGGGGGGGGGGGTTGAAGTGACGGAGAGCTCAGGGTGATTTTTGCGAGAGAACGTGCATAGCCTGTAAAGCGGGTCCCCCAGTCCCCAGTGTAGAGGGACCACATTGCGAGCAGCGAATGCAGGCGACTAGACTGCATGAAGCTCAGTTGAGAGCAATCGTCCGCCACTCCTGACAAGAAAGCAAGCGACAGACTTCGGGAGCGTCAGAAATGAAGACACACCACAAACCTCACCACAGAGAGAAAACCCAGGAAGGCTTCAGCCCCGTGGCTCTTCAGTGGCAATACCCATGAGAGCAACACTGCACAAAAATCAAACCGTGGACGTACCCACAGACAGATGCTGCTGCTTGGAATTGTAGCAAAATTCCACCATTCCTCAGCTAAAAGGTTGGGTTGTGAGTCGAGAGTGTGGCGCTGGAAAAGCACAGCAGGTCTGGCAGCATCCGAGGAGCAGGAGAGTCGAGGTTTCGGGCATCAGGAAGGTTTAAGGTGTTTATTTGAGGGGTCTTATTGATACAATCAAAATCTGTTAAACCCCATATTTATGTAGCAGAAAGGATATCATTAAACTAGGCAAAAGGGAGGACTGCAGATGCTGGAAACCAGAGTCTGGATTAGAGCGGTGCTGGAAAAGCACAGCAGGTCAGGCAGCATCCGAGCAGCAGGAAAATCGATGTTTCGGACAAAAGCCCTTCCCAAAATGTCGATTTTCCTGCTCCTCGGATGCTGCCTGACCTGCTGTGCTTTTCCAGCACCGCTCTATTATTAAAGTAGAAAGGGTGCAGAAAAGATTCACTCAGAGGTTACCTGGACTGGAAAGCTGGAGTTATAAGGAGCAGTTCAACAGGCTGGGACTTTTTCCCCACAGCGTAGAGGGCCCAATAAAGTTTCAATCATTATTTCAGTATTTGATTGTAAAATTTCTTAAGTAGCTGAAACAAAGGCAACTTGTGGTAACTTATCCTAATAATGTCAGAGAGAGAGAGAGAGAGAGATTAGGGACAAGGGCAGCAGACACATGGGAATGCCAACCCCCTCAAGAGTCTCCCTCCATGCCCCATGCACCATCCTGACTTGGAAAAGTATCCTGCAGTGCCCAAGTCGGAAAACCACACGCCCTTCCCCTCCCGAAACAGGCAGACTGGCAGCTCGACACTACTGTGTCAAAGGGGGACACGACAGCCACTTCCCAGCAAAGGGAACTACTTGAAAGGCAGATAAACCGTGGGCAAGGTGTAGGCACTGACAGGGCTTCCAGCTGAGGGAGAAACTCAAACTAGGGTCACGGTGAGAAGGCAGCCACAGGGAGCAGCTGAAGCAGACCGAAGGGGGTGCAGCTAACGGAGATAGGGATGGACGGACAGCAGGAACACTGATACAGAGCCCAACGCTGGAACCAGACTCACTCACCTCAGCAGAGGAACTCTCCTCCTCGGTCTCTAACACCTCTTGCCTGGACCGTGGCCTGCCACTCCCTGCAGGAGAGGAACTGGTGCTCTCAGCATCACTCTCCATGAAGCTCTGCAACAGGCCAAGACGGGATATCAGCAAGGTGATGGGAACGAAGGGACGCAGCGAGAGGCACACGGCATTTCGATTATCACCAGCTGCCCAGGCTCCTGTACGGCCCACAGGTAAAAGCTGACATGACTGTGACCCCCTTCCACGCACCTGTCTGTTTATTCAGGACCTGGCTCCAGTTCGAGCTAGAGTTTCTGAAAGCCCCTGTCCCATCAAACCTGACCCCATCCCCCTGCCCTTTCCATACAAGCGCCTTCCCAAGCCCAGCTTGAAGGGCAAGGGCAGCAGGTACATGGCCACACGACCCATCCCTGCAAGTTTCCCTCCCTACCCCTGGCCATCCCGACCGGGAAACCTATCAGCCATTCCTTCAGCGTGGCTGGCTCACAATCCGGGAACAGCGCCGACACCACACACACACACTGGGGCCTTTCGAGAACGCAGTTCACCACCACTGTCTCGAGGGCAGCTCGGGACAGGGCAGAGAATGCTGCTCCAGTCGGCGACATCCACGTCCCACCAGAAAATCTGGTTCAAAAAAAAGAGGCTCGTTTCTCACCAGGCTTCTTTTGGCACCAACCCCAAGTGAGCACAGACTTGGCCAAGGGGGGAGCCACAGGGGACTCGAAATGTCATCCAGTCCAGTCTTCATAGCACAGGCACCCACAAGCAGTCTGTGCAAACTGCTCAGCAGTCAGGATCAGCAGCTGGTTTCAACCCCCACGCACCCCCCCCACCCCCCCACATCACCTGCCACAATATTGGTGACAAAGTCCAGCTCAGCGGAGAGCAGAGTGAGAGATTAGCGTTCACTGAGGTTTAGAGAAGATTTCTGCCTTCTGCGCGGAGTTTGCAGGAACGGCACTGGGTGATCCAGTTTCCTCCCACACTCCAAAGTTAGGGTGGGTTGGCCGTGGGAAATTGTCCCATAGTGCCCAGGGATGTGCAGGTTAGGGTGGATTGGCCGTGGGAAATTGTCCCATAGGGCCCAGGGATGTGCAGGTTAAGGTGGGTTGGCCGTGGGAAATGCAGGGTGACAGGGATAGGTAAAGGGGGTGGGTCTGGGTGGTTTGCTCTTCAGGGGGGGGTCAAATAGCCTGCTCCCTCCCCATCGGGATTCTCTGGTCTGTGTAGACACCTGGTCTGCGATCTGGAAGGGAGGTTCTGACAGGGTCTGCTCCCCTCGCCCTGCCTGCTGGGCAGTGGGAAATGCAGAGGCCACAGTCCGGGAGATTAGGGACGAGAGGGGCAGGGGGATTCCTCTTTCACAGAGTTAGGAACCTTGCTCATTCCCTCACCCAGACAGCAGTGGGTGCTCCGGGGATGAGCATATTCCAAACCGAGAGCAATCGAATTGGGGAATCGAGCGCATGGAATGGCGTCAGGTCTTATAGAAAGGCAGACCAACCATGAGGGGCTTGTATCTCCTCTGATTACTCAGCTGGAGAAAACACAGGAGCTGACAGCAGCGACTGGTGTAGGGGGCTGGGGGTGGGGGGAGTGTTCTCTCCAAGCTGTCCACACGTCACTCCCAGAACATTCCAGACCTGCAGCAGGTGCTCAGCCAGAGGAGGGAGGGGTCTACCACACAGCGATAGAGACGGAGGGGGATGGGAATGGGACCGTGAACCAAGGAGCCCGGATGGAAACAAAGCACAGGGAGGGGAAAGTCGAGCTCCCCCCCTCCCAAACCCCCAACTCAAAGCCCTTCACAAGCTACCTCCTCGGCTGTCTCATCTTCTTCCTCCTCCTCCTCCTCGGGTCTGTACTCCTCATCGGACGAGTCTTCCTCCTCCAGAGGGATGTCAATGAACTGGGGAGCCTGGAACACACAATCAGCAGCTCAGCATGTGGTCATTCACGCACCCAGACCCCACACCCCCGACTGACCCATCACTCACCCAGACCCCACACCCCCGACTGACCGGGAGCCTGGACACACAATCAGCAGCTCAGCATGTGGTCATTCACGCACCCAGACCCCACACCCCCGACTGACCCATCACTCACCCAGACCCCACACCCCCGACTGACCCATCACTCACCCAGACCCCACATCCCCGACTGACCCATCACTCACCCAGACCCAGACACCCCCGACTGACTAATGCACCTAACACTATAGGCAAGTCAACATGGCCAGAGACCCAGACCCAGATCTCTCTGACCGGTCACTCACCCAGACCCAGATCTCTCTGACCGGTCACTCACCCAGACCCAGATCTCTCTGACCGGTCACTCACCCAGACCCAGATCTCTCTGACCGGTCACTCACCCAGACCCAGATCTCTCTGACCGGTCACTCACCCAGACCCAGATCTCTCTGACCGGTCACTCACCCAGACCCAGATCTCTCTGACCGGTCACTCACCCAGACCCAGATCTCTCTGACCGGTCACTCACCCAGACCCAGATCCCCTGACCGATCACACACCCAGACCCAGATCCCCCTGACCGGTCACTCACCCAGACCCAGATCTCTCTGACCGGTCACTCACCCAGACCCAGATCTCTCTGACCGGTCACTCACCCAGACCCAGATCTCTCTGACCGGTCACTCACCCAGACCCAGATCTCTCTGACCGGTCACTCACCCAGACCCAGATCTCTCTGACCGGTCACTCACCCAGACCCAGATCTCTCTGACCGGTCACTCACCCAGACCCAGATCTCTCTGACCGGTCACTCACCCAGACCCAGATCTCTCTGACCGGTCACTCACCCAGACCCAGATCCCCTGACCGATCACACACCCAGACCCAGATCCCCCTGACCGGTCACTCACCCAGACCCAGATCTCTCTGACCGGTCACTCACCCAGACCCAGATCTCTCTGACCGGTCACTCACCCAGACCCAGATCTCTCTGACCGGTCACTCACCCAGACCCAGATCTCTCTGACCGGTCACTCACCCAGACCCAGATCTCTCTGACCGGTCACTCACCCAGACCCAGATCTCTCTGACCGGTCACTCACCCAGACCCAGATCTCTCTGACCGGTCACTCACCCAGACCCAGATCTCTCTGACCGGTCACTCACCCAGACCCAGATCCCCTGACCGATCACACACCCAGACCCAGATCCCCCTGACCGGTCACTCACCCAGACCCAGATCTCTCTGACCGGTCACTCACCCAGACCCAGATCTCTCTGACCGGTCACTCACCCAGACCCAGATCTCTCTGACCGGTCACTCACCCAGACCCAGATCTCTCTGACCGGTCACTCACCCAGACCCAGATCTCTCTGACCGGTCACTCACCCAGACCCAGATCTCTCTGACCGGTCACTCACCCAGACCCAGATCTCTCTGACCGGTCACTCACCCAGACCCAGATCTCTCTGACCGGTCACTCACCCAGACCCAGATCCCCTGACCGATCACACACCCAGACCCAGATCCCCCTGACCGGTCACTCACCCAGACCCAGATCTCTCTGACCGGTCACTCACCCAGACCCAGATCTCTCTGACCGGTCACTCACCCAGACCCAGATCTCTCTGACCGGTCACTCACCCAGACCCAGATCTCTCTGACCGGTCACTCACCCAGACCCAGATCTCTCTGACCGGTCACTCACCCAGACCCAGATCTCTCTGACCGGTCACTCACCCAGACCCAGATCTCTCTGACCGGTCACTCACCCAGACCCAGATCTCTCTGACCGGTCACTCACCCAGACCCAGATCCCCTGACCGATCACACACCCAGACCCAGATCCCCCTGACCGGTCACTCACCCAGACCCAGATCTCTCTGACCGGTCACTCACCCAGACCCAGATCTCTCTGACCGGTCACTCACCCAGACCCAGATCTCTCTGACCGGTCACTCACCCAGACCCAGATCTCTCTGACCGGTCACTCACCCAGACCCAGATCTCTCTGACCGGTCACTCACCCAGACCCAGATCTCTCTGACCGGTCACTCACCCAGACCCAGATCTCTCTGACCGGTCACTCACCCAGACCCAGATCTCTCTGACCGGTCACTCACCCAGACCCAGATCCCCTGACCGATCACACACCCAGACCCAGATCCCCCTGACCGGTCACTCACCCAGACCCAGATCTCTCTGACCGGTCACTCACCCAGACCCAGATCTCTCTGACCGGTCACTCACCCAGACCCAGATCTCTCTGACCGGTCACTCACCCAGACCCAGATCTCTCTGACCGGTCACTCACCCAGACCCAGATCTCTCTGACCGGTCACTCACCCAGACCCAGATCTCTCTGACCGGTCACTCACCCAGACCCAGATCTCTCTGACCGGTCACTCACCCAGACCCAGATCTCTCTGACCGGTCACTCACCCAGACCCAGATCCCCTGACCGATCACACACCCAGACCCAGATCCCCCTGACCGGTCACTCACCCAGACCCAGATCTCTCTGACCGGTCACTCACCCAGACCCAGATCTCTCTGACCGGTCACTCACCCAGACCCAGATCTCTCTGACCGGTCACTCACCCAGACCCAGATCTCTCTGACCGGTCACTCACCCAGACCCAGATCTCTCTGACCGGTCACTCACCCAGACCCAGATCTCTCTGACCGGTCACTCACCCAGACCCAGATCTCTCTGACCGGTCACTCACCCAGACCCAGATCTCTCTGACCGGTCACTCACCCAGACCCAGATCCCCTGACCGATCACACACCCAGACCCAGATCCCCCTGACCGGTCACTCACCCAGACCCAGATCTCTCTGACCGGTCACTCACCCAGACCCAGATCTCTCTGACCGGTCACTCACCCAGACCCAGATCTCTCTGACCGGTCACTCACCCAGACCCAGATCTCTCTGACCGGTCACTCACCCAGACCCAGATCTCTCTGACCGGTCACTCACCCAGACCCAGATCTCTCTGACCGGTCACTCACCCAGACCCAGATCTCTCTGACCGGTCACTCACCCAGACCCAGATCTCTCTGACCGGTCACTCACCCAGACCCAGATCCCCTGACCGATCACACACCCAGACCCAGATCCCCCTGACCGGTCACTCACCCAGACCCAGATCTCTCTGACCGGTCACTCACCCAGACCCAGATCTCTCTGACCGGTCACTCACCCAGACCCAGATCTCTCTGACCGGTCACTCACCCAGACCCAGATCTCTCTGACCGGTCACTCACCCAGACCCAGATCTCTCTGACCGGTCACTCACCCAGACCCAGATCTCTCTGACCGGTCACTCACCCAGACCCAGATCTCTCTGACCGGTCACTCACCCAGACCCAGATCTCTCTGACCGGTCACTCACCCAGACCCAGATCCCCTGACCGATCACACACCCAGACCCAGATCCCCCTGACCGGTCACTCACCCAGACCCAGATCTCTCTGACCGGTCACTCACCCAGACCCAGATCTCTCTGACCGGTCACTCACCCAGACCCAGATCTCTCTGACCGGTCACTCACCCAGACCCAGATCTCTCTGACCGGTCACTCACCCAGACCCAGATCTCTCTGACCGGTCACTCACCCAGACCCAGATCTCTCTGACCGGTCACTCACCCAGACCCAGATCTCTCTGACCGGTCACTCACCCAGACCCAGATCTCTCTGACCGGTCACTCACCCAGACCCAGATCCCCTGACCGATCACACACCCAGACCCAGATCCCCCTGACCGGTCACTCACCCAGACCCAGATCTCTCTGACCGGTCACTCACCCAGACCCAGATCTCTCTGACCGGTCACTCACCCAGACCCAGATCTCTCTGACCGGTCACTCACCCAGACCCAGATCTCTCTGACCGGTCACTCACCCAGACCCAGATCTCTCTGACCGGTCACTCACCCAGACCCAGATCTCTCTGACCGGTCACTCACCCAGACCCAGATCTCTCTGACCGGTCACTCACCCAGACCCAGATCTCTCTGACCGGTCACTCACCCAGACCCAGATCCCCTGACCGATCACACACCCAGACCCAGATCCCCCTGACCGGTCACTCACCCAGACCCAGATCTCTCTGACCGGTCACTCACCCAGACCCAGATCTCTCTGACCGGTCACTCACCCAGACCCAGATCTCTCTGACCGGTCACTCACCCAGACCCAGATCTCTCTGACCGGTCACTCACCCAGACCCAGATCTCTCTGACCGGTCACTCACCCAGACCCAGATCTCTCTGACCGGTCACTCACCCAGACCCAGATCTCTCTGACCGGTCACTCACCCAGACCCAGATCTCTCTGACCGGTCACTCACCCAGACCCAGATCCCCTGACCGATCACACACCCAGACCCAGATCCCCCTGACCGGTCACTCACCCAGACCCAGATCTCTCTGACCGGTCACTCACCCAGACCCAGATCTCTCTGACCGGTCACTCACCCAGACCCAGATCTCTCTGACCGGTCACTCACCCAGACCCAGATCTCTCTGACCGGTCACTCACCCAGACCCAGATCTCTCTGACCGGTCACTCACCCAGACCCAGATCTCTCTGACCGGTCACTCACCCAGACCCAGATCTCTCTGACCGGTCACTCACCCAGACCCAGATCTCTCTGACCGGTCACTCACCCAGACCCAGATCCCCTGACCGATCACACACCCAGACCCAGATCCCCCTGACCGGTCACTCACCCAGACCCAGATCTCTCTGACCGGTCACTCACCCAGACCCAGATCTCTCTGACCGGTCACTCACCCAGACCCAGATCTCTCTGACCGGTCACTCACCCAGACCCAGATCTCTCTGACCGGTCACTCACCCAGACCCAGATCTCTCTGACCGGTCACTCACCCAGACCCAGATCTCTCTGACCGGTCACTCACCCAGACCCAGATCTCTCTGACCGGTCACTCACCCAGACCCAGATCTCTCTGACCGGTCACTCACCCAGACCCAGATCCCCTGACCGATCACACACCCAGACCCAGATCCCCCTGACCGGTCACTCACCCAGACCCAGATCTCTCTGACCGGTCACTCACCCAGACCCAGATCTCTCTGACCGGTCACTCACCCAGACCCAGATCTCTCTGACCGGTCACTCACCCAGACCCAGATCTCTCTGACCGGTCACTCACCCAGACCCAGATCTCTCTGACCGGTCACTCACCCAGACCCAGATCTCTCTGACCGGTCACTCACCCAGACCCAGATCTCTCTGACCGGTCACTCACCCAGACCCAGATCTCTCTGACCGGTCACTCACCCAGACCCAGATCCCCCTGACCGGTCACTCACCCAGACCCAGATCCCCCTGACCGATCACTCACCAAGACCCAGATCCCCTGACCGATCACTCACCCAGACCCAGAACCCCATGACCGATCACTCACCATTACCCAGATCCCCCTGACCGGTCACTCACCCAGACCCAGATCCCCTGACCGATCACACACCCAGACCCAGATCCCCCTGACCGGTCACTCACCCAGACCCAGATCTCTCTGACCGGTCACTCACCCAGACCCAGATCCCCTGACCGATCACACACCCAGACCCAGATCCCCCTGACCGGTCACTCACCCAGACCCAGATCCGCCTGACCGGTCACTCACCAAGACCCAGATCCCCCTGACCGATCACTCACCCAGACCCAGATCCCCGACCGATCACTCACCCAGACCCTGATCCCCCTGACCGATCACTCACCAAGACACAGATCCCCCGACCGATCACACACCCAGACCCAGATCCCCCTGACCGGTCACTCACCCAGACCCAGATCTCTCTGACCGGTCACTCACCCAGACCCAGATCCCCTGACCGATCACACACCCAGACCCAGATCCCCCTGACCGGTCACTCACCCAGACCCAGATCCCCCTGACCGATCATTCACCAAGACCCAGATCCCCCTGACCGATCACTCACCCAGACCCAGATCCCCGACCGATCACTCACCCAGACCCAGATCCCCGACCGATCACTCACCCAGACCCTGATCCCCCTGACCGATCACTCACCAAGACCCAGATCCCCTGACCGATCACTCACCCAGACCCAGATCCCCGACCGATCACTCACCCAGACCCAGATCCCCCTGACCGATCACTCACCAAGACCCAGATCCCCCTGACCGGTCACTCACCCAGACCCAGATCCCCTGACCGATCACACACCCAGACCCAGATCCCCCTGACCGGTCACTCACCCAGACCCAGATCCCCTGACCGATCACACACCCAGACCCAGATCCCCCTGACCGGTCACTCACCCAGACCCAGATCCCCTGACCGATCACACACCCAGACCCAGATCCCCCTGACCGGTCACTCACCCAGACCCAGATCCCCTGACCGATCACACACCCAGACCCAGATCCCCCTGACCGGTCACTCACCCAGACCCAGATCTCTCTGACCGGTCACTCACCCAGACCCAGATCCCCTGACCGATCACACACCAAGACCCAGATCCCCCTGACCGGTCACTCACCCAGACCCAGATCCCCTGACCGATCACACACCAAGACCCAGATCCCCCTGACCGGTCACTCACCCAGACCCAGATCCCCTGACCGATCACACACCAAGACCCAGATCCCCCTGACCGGTCACTCACCCAGACCCAGATCCCCTGACCGATCACACACCAAGACCCAGATCCCCCTGACCGGTCACTCACCCAGACCCAGATCCCCTGACCGATCACACACCCAGACCCAGATCCCCCTGACCGGTCACTCACCCAGACCCAGATCCCCTGACCGATCACACACCCAGACCCAGATCCCCCTGACCGGTCACTCACCCAGACCCAGATCCCCTGACCGATCACACACCCAGACCCAGATCCCCCTGACCGGTCACTCACCCAGACCCAGATCCCCTGACCGATCACACACCCAGACCCAGATCCCCCTGACCGGTCACTCACCCAGACCCAGATCCCCTGACCGATCACACACCCAGACCCAGATCCCCCTGACCGGTCACTCACCCAGACCCAGATCCCCTGACCGATCACACACCCAGACCCAGATCCCCCTGACCGGTCACTCACCCAGACCCAGATCCCCTGACCGATCACACACCCAGACCCAGATCCCCCTGACCGGTCACTCACCCAGACCCAGATCCCCTGACCGATCACACACCCAGACCCAGATCCCCCTGACCGGTCACTCACCCAGACCCAGATCCCCTGACCGATCACACACCCAGACCCAGATCCCCCTGACCGGTCACTCACCCAGACCCAGATCCCCTGACCGATCACACACCCAGACCCAGATCCCCCTGACCGGTCACTCACCCAGACCCAGATCCCCTGACCGATCACACACCCAGACCCAGATCCCCCTGACCGGTCACTCACCCAGACCCAGATCCCCTGACCGATCACACACCCAGACCCAGATCCCCCTGACCGGTCACTCACCCAGACCCAGATCCCCTGACCGATCACACACCCAGACCCAGATCCCCCTGACCGGTCACTCACCCAGACCCAGATCCCCTGACCGATCACACACCCAGACCCAGATCCCCCTGACCGGTCACTCACCCAGACCCAGATCCCCTGACCGATCACACACCCAGACCCAGATCCCCCTGACCGGTCACTCACCCAGACCCAGATCCCCTGACCGATCACACACCCAGACCCAGATCCCCCTGACCGGTCACTCACCCAGACCCAGATCCCCTGACCTCGATCGCTGACCCAGAACAAGCTTCCCTCCCCCCCAACCGATCACTGACTGATTCCTGACTGTCTCGGGTCCCTCAGTAACTGCTCCCGATGGGTCCCTCAGTAGCTGACCCGATCCTGACAGATCCCTCAGTAACTGTGAGATCTCTCCTTCTCCCCCTTCCCCTATCGAGCTGCTGAGATCTCACCAACACACCTTGGACTCTTTACTCTTGATCGGCGATAGATTCCACGTAGGGGGGACCTGCAGAAAGGAGAGAATCAGAGCGGTCACGAGGAACGGAACGGTGCTGCACCCAAAGCCAAGTCACCACCTTTCAGCCCGGCTGCTCGACTGTAGGGGCCATCACAGGTCTCACACCCATATCCACGAGATACCCACTGAGCAGCCAATGGAAATGCTTTCCAAATCTCCACACGGGGCGGGGGTGTCGTGATGCAGGACAAAGTTGGATGGACCAGTACCTCTTTGGCAATGACGAGGATCTGGGAGCGGTGTCGGAGCTGGGAGACTGAGGAGAGAAAAACCACGGGAAGCCGCTTGGACAAAACCCCATTTGAAGCCGGCTCAGTGCTTCGAGGCGGGAGTGGGCACAAAGGGGTGAGCTATCCGGGGCACCCCTGCTCACGATGGAGACCACAGCCTCGGAAACAGAAGCAGGCCAGACATTACACTGATCTCAGGGCCGGGGGAGTTGGGGTGAGGGGGAGGGTGAATTCACAGACAAACTTTACGTATTCCCTCGAGTCTGCGAGGTGAAGGAGACATCACATCAAGAGGCTTTGACTAAAGGACTCTATAGTGTTGAGAGAGAGAGACAGACAGACAGAGAGAGAAAGAGAAACAGAAGAGAGAGAGACAGACATAGACAGAGAGAGAGAGAGAGAGTGCCAGCGAGAGCGTGAATAGAAAGATGGAGAGAGAGAGAGAGACACACAGACAGAGAAAGAGACAGACAAACAGATAGGAGGGGGAGGGAGAGACAGAGAGACACACACAGACAGGAGGGGAGAGACAGACAGACAGAGAGAGAGAGACTGACAGACAGAGAGAGACACAGACTGACATCTTGATGAAGGGCTTATGCCTGAAACGTTGATTCTCCTGCTCCTTGGATGCTGCCTGACCTACTGTGGTTTTCCAGCAACACTCTCTTAACTTGACTTCCAATCCTCACTTTCTACTAGACAGCGAGAGAGAGAGACAGAGAGAGACAGAGAGAGTGAGAGAGAGTGAGAGAGAGGGAGAGACAGGCAGAAAGAGAGTGAGACAGACAGAGAGAGCGAGACAGAGACAGAGAAACAGATAGAGAAAGAGAGAGAGAGATAGACAGGCAGAAAGAGAGTGAAACAGACAGAGAGAGCGAGACAGAGACAGAGAGACATAGAACATAGAACATAGAAGAATACAGCGCAGTACAGGCCCTTCGGCCCTCGATGTTGCGCCGATCCAAGCCCACCTAACCTACATTAGCCCACTATCCTCCATATGCCTATCCAATGCACGCTTAAATGCCCATAATGAGGGAGAGTCCACCACTGCTACTGGCAGGGCATTCCACGAACTCACGACTCGCTGAGTAAAGAACCTACCCCTAACATCTGCCCTATACCTACCACCCCTTAATTTAAAGCTATGCCCCCTTGTAATAGCTGACTCCATACATGGAAAAAGATTCTCACTGTCGACCCTATCTAAACCCCTAATCATCTTATACACCTCTATCAAGTCACCCCTAAACCTTCTTTTCTCCAATAAAAACAACCCCAAGTGCCTCAGCCTTTCCTCATACGATCTTCCTACCATACCAGGCAACATCCTGGTAAACCTCCTCTGCACCCGTTCCAGTGCCTCCACATCCTTCCTATAGTATGGCGACCAAAACTGCACACAATACTCCAGATGCGTCCGCACCAGAGTCTTATACAACTGCAACATGACCTCAGGACTCCCGAACTCAATTCCTCTACCAATAAAAGCCAGTACGCCATATGCCTTCTTCACCGCACTATTTACCTGGGTGGCAACTTTCAAAGATCTGTGTACATGGACACCAAGATCCCTCTGCTCATCCACACTACCAAGTATCCGACCATTAGCCCAGACAGATAGAGAAAGAGAGAGAGAGAGACAGACAGGCAGAAAGAGAGTGAGACAGACAGAGAGAGCGAGATAGAGACAGATAGAGAGATAGAGACAGAGAGGCAGACAGACAGACACAGAGAGAGAAACAGACAGAGACAGACAGACATACACAGCTGGGGAGAAAACAGAGAGAGGGAACGAGAGATGGAAATGATTTCCTCTTGTGGGAGCTGAGGGGGGTGATGGGGAGTGGGGACAAGAAGGGTGAGAGGGGGTGCAGAGGGAGGTGATCTCAGGAACCATGTCCTGACACAGAGCAGGATGGAGATGTGAAATGCTGCTGAGACTGACTGGGTCAAATGGAACGGTCAGAACAAGGTGTATAGAGTTGGGTGTAAAGGGGAAGTCATGGATTAGGGGATCAACAGGGGTCAATGGAGTGAAGGTACAGATCGATTATGATCTTCTCAAACAGAGGAGCAGACCCAAGGAGCTTTCCAACCTCCTCCTGTTCCATCACAGGGGAATGAGCTCATGATGAATGCTCTGTGTTCTCTTTGCCATCCCTACAAATGGTCACCTCCGAGGTACCCAGAGTAATACCACAGTCACACACTGCCCTGCTGGTCCCTGGGAGAGGATGGGGCCTACAGGACACTGACCATTCCAACCAAGTGTGCAGGGGTCAACGCTGACCCATCGTGTGGGAGGGGTTGGGTGCTGACAGAAAGGAAAACACTTCTTCATTTTTAAGACCTCTGTCTGGTCAGTCGCCATAGAACATTACAGCGCAGTACAGGCCCTTCGGCCCTCGATGTTGCGCAGACCTGTGAAATTAATCTGCTGCCCATCTAACCTACACCGGACATTATTATCCAAATGTGTGTCCAATGCCCATTTAAATGCCCTTAACGTCGGTGAGCCTCCTCCTGTTGTAGGCAGGCCGTTCCACACCCCTACTACTCTCTGAGTAAAGAAACTACCCCTAATATCTGTCCTATACCTATCACTCCTCAATTTGAAGCTATGTCCCCTCGTGTTAGTCATTGCAATCAGAGGAAAAAGGCTCTCACTGTCCACCCTGTCTCACCCTCTGGTGACTGCTCCATTAAGTCACCTCTCAACCTTCTTCTCTATAACGAAAACAGCCTCAGTTTCCTCAGCCTCTCTTCCTAAGACCTTCCTTCTAGACCAGGCAACATCCTGGTAAATCTCCTCTGACCCCTTTCCAAAGCTTCCACATCCTTCCTATAATGCGGTGACCAGAACTATACACAATACTCCAGGTGTGGCCACACCAGTGTCTTGTACAGCTGTAGCATGACCTCGTGGCTATGAAACTCAATCCCCTGACCAATAAACGCTAACACACCGTATGCCTTCTTAACAACCTCATCAACCTGGGCGGCAATGTTCAGGGATTTACGCACCTGGACACCAAGATCTCTGTGTTCATCTCCACTGCCAAGAATTTTACCATGAGCCCAGTATTGTGCATTCCTGTTACTCCTTCCAAAGTGAACTACCTCACACTTTTCCGCATTAAACTCCATTTGCCACCTCTCAGCCCAGCTCTGCAGCTTATCTACGTCCCTCTGTAACCCACAACATCCTTCTGCACTATCCACAACTCTGCCTACCTTAGTGTCATCCGCAAACTTACTAACCCATCCTTCTAAGCCCTCATCCAGGTCAAAATGACAAACAGCAGTGGCCCCGAAACAGATCCTTGCAGTATACCCAACCAGTAATTGAGCTCCAGGATGCACATTTCCCATCAACCATCACCTTTCAGCTAACCAATTTCTGATTCAACCCGCTAAATCACCTTCAATTCCGAAACTTCCTATTTTGTGCAACAGCCTATCGTGTGGAACCGTATCAGACACCTTACTGAAATCCACATACACCACATCAACTGCTTTACCCTCATCCACCTGCTTGGTCACCTTCTCAAAGAACTCAATAGGGTTAGTGAGACACAACCTACTCTTCATAAAACCGTGTCGACTAACCCAAATCAAATTATTCCTTTCTAGATGATTATAAATCCTCTCTCTTATAACCCTTTCCAACACCTTACCCACAACCAAAGTAAGGCGCACTGGTCTATAAGTACCAGGGTTGTCTCTCCTCCCCTTCTTAAACAAGGGAACCACATTTGCCATCCTCCAGTCTTCTGGCACTACTCCTGTAGACAATGATGACATAAAGATCAAAGTTGAAACTTTATTGCTGGAACAGCACAGCAGGTCAGGCAGCATCCAGGGAACAGGAGATTCGACGTTTCGGGCACAGGCCCTTCTTCCTTCTCCTGTTCCCTGGATGCTGCCTGACCTGCTGTGCTGTTCCAGCAATAAAGTTTCAACTTTGATCTCCAGCATCTGCAGACCTCCCTTTCTCCATAAAGATCAAAGCCAAAGGCTCAGCAATCTCCTCCCTGGCTTCCCAGAGAATCCCAGGATACATCCCATCAGGCCCAGGGGTCTTATCTATTTTCAGTCAGCCTTCAGGAGAAATGAAGCCCCAGTTTGTTCGAGATTGCCTTTCAGTTCTGGCCTCAACCTGAGAAATCTCATCAAGCCCCTCAAGTGAAACTCTTACGCCCATTTAATCAGAGGGAGGTGAGAGCCATGAGCTGTCTGATCAAGAACTTTCCCCTTAAACTTTGGTCACGGGACGTGGGTATTGTTGGTCAGGCTAGTGTAGATTGCCCAGAGAGCAGTTAAGATCCCACCCCATCACCGGGGATCTGGAGGCAGGTGAAGGCAGATTTCTTCCCCTACAGGACACGGGTGAACCGGAAGGGTTTTGACAAGAATCACCAGTAGTTACACAGGCCAGGGGCTTATGCCAGATTTTTACTAACCTCACATTTCATCAGATTGTTACGGCAAAGTTCAGGGTTATTAATCCAGCGATTTATTACTGTCACAGTGAAAAGGTTTACATGCTTTATCAGCAGAACATACAAGTGCGTCAAGCTAACAGAACAGGGTGCAGGATGCAGTGTTACCGAGAAGGTGCAGACAGACATTAACATTAACATTAAAGAGGTCCACTCAACAGCAGAGAAGAAGCTGTCCTTGAATCTGTTATAATGTGTACACAAACATTCCTATCTTGTGTCTGATTGAAGAGGGTAGAAGAGAGTCTAACCGGGGTGGGAGGGGTCTTTGACGTTGGCTCCTTCCCTGAGGCAGTGGGAGTGTAGAGAGAGTCAATGGACGGGAGCTTGGTGACTGACATGCGGACATAACTCTCTGCAATTTCTTTTGGTCTTGGGAAAAGCAGTTGGCATCCCACGCTGCACTGCACGCAGACAGAATGCTTTCTAATGGTGCACTGATAACAGTTGGTAAAGATCTTTCCGGGACAGGCTGAATTTCCTCAGGCTGCTGAGGGAGGCGACCAGAACGTCAACAATGACCACTGTGCCAGTGGCTCTCCATTGTAACTCCCCAGCCTGCCCACTTCCAAGTGCCCTGCAGCTCTGAGCAGGTGCCCTGAACCCTGACTCCCACTCGTCTCTCTCTGTACCCCCATTCCGTCCCTGAAGAGGCCATGGGGATGGACCCATTAACCAGAAGTCGTTACTCTCAGCGACGTGCTTATTGCCAGACGCAATGATGACAATTCCTTTTAGTTTTACAAGAGAGCTCCCCAGCAGTTCTCTCCCAGTGGGACACACACATCTCCAAAGGAGAGTCCCAAACCTTTCAGAGCACTGGTCCTCGATAAAGACTGAAAATGTGTTGCTGGAAAAGCACAGCAGGGTCAGGCAGCATCCAGGGAACAGGAGAATCGACGTTTCGGGCATAAGGCTTATGCCCGAAACGTCGATTCTCCTGTTCCCTGGATGCTGCCTGACCTGCTGCGCTTTTCCAGTAACACATTTTCAGCTCTGATCTCCAGCATCTGCAGTCCTCACTTTCTCCTCGATAAAGACTCACAGGCGAGACTACCAGACAAAGGTCCAGATAATTAACTCACCACCCCCTTCTCCACGACCTCCTTGAGTTTGGAGCGGGTCATCTTGGGTTCCTGAAACAGACAGCGCAAGGTGAGAACAACACAGGAGAAAGAAGATGGAGATCCATGAAGCTGTGACACACCCAGGAATTCCCACAACAGCTCCCACTGGGCCGGTCAGATCGAACACCCAGCCATCGGGGGGACGGGGGGAATGTTACCCGGGAATTCCACAACAGCTCCCACTGGGCCGGTCAGATCGAACACCCAGCCATCGGGGGACAGGGGGGAATGTTACCCGGGAATTCCCACAACAGCTCCCACTGGGCCGGTCAGATCGAACATCCAGCCATGGGGGGGACGGGGGGAATGTTACCCGGGAATTCCCACAACAGCTCCCACTGGGCCGGTCAGATCGAACATCCAGCCATCGGGGGACAGGGGGGAATGTTACCCGGGTTCTCTGCACATTCTGAGGACACAATCTTCTGATATGGTCATTGGCTCGGGACAAGAGGGTGTGAGTGTGAACGAGACAGTGAAGGGGCAGAGGTGTCAGTCGGGGAGGGGAGGGGGGGTCCACAGGCTGGAACTGAAAACTGACCGTGGGGTATTGCAGTACAGGAAAATACTGAACTGGAGAGACACAGGAGCAGGGAGCAATCATCATACTGTGAGCAGGGACTGAAACCGCTCACTGCAACTAAACAAACCCAGAGTCCTGAAGGCTGTATCTGTCTCCTGACAGTGGGAGATGGAGTTGTCTGACCCCAGCACCAATGACAGACCGACAGTAAGACACACTGCATCGAAAGGACAAGGAGCTTTGGCAATAAACCGCTAAAGAGATACACTCCACATTACACCCTGAGCTGTATGTACATTGGAACAGGATAAGCAGTGCCAAGCCAGGCATATGTGGGAGAAACAGTCCCAGTACAGGGCGAGAGTCCAGGCTGTATACCTGGCACTGCCCGCATCGGAAATGTGCTGGGGGGGGGCTGCTGTTCTGACAGAGTGCCTGACCAAGGAAGTGGAGATGGGGGGTGAACGGAAACACTGTGCAGCATCCGGACATCGAGAAACGGTGAGGGAGGGGGGGGCACTCACAAACAGATGTGGCTGCTCAGTATCAAACATGGCTGCTTTCATCATGGCCACCACGTGTTCATTGGTGATCACCTCCTGCAGAGAAAAATGGAGATCACATCACGCAGAATCTCAGCCCCTCAGCTCAGGGAGAGGGCACAACTGGAGGAATAACCCCCTCCGGCCCCCTCCCT
>NW_025210471.1:0-1219 GCF_004010195.1 Chiloscyllium plagiosum
GTGTCATCCTCAAACTCGGATGTATATTGAACACAGCTTTTTCCTTCAGGCTGTCAACACAGATTGCAAATAACTGATGCCATCAGACTGCGATTTGTGGAACTCCAGCAGATACAACTTTATCTTAAAGATCCATTAATCCTGACTCTCCGATTTCTGTGTTAACCAAACATCATCCCATTTTAATACAGTATCCGACATCCTGGATCTTCTGTTTTGTGCAAGAACTTTTAATTTAGAACATAGAACATAGAACAATACAGCACAGAACAGGCCCTTCGGCCCACGATGTTGTGCCGAACATTTGTCCTAGCTTAAGCTAACTGATGCCATCAGACTGCGATTTGTGGAACTCCAGCAGAGTCCTAGCTTAAGCACCCATCCATGTACCTATCCAATTGCCACTTAAAGGTCACCAATGATTCTGACTCTACCACTCCCACAGGCAGTGCATTTCATTCCCCCACCACTCTCTGGGTAAAGAACCCACCCCTGACATCTCCCCTATACCTTTCACTCTTCACCTTAAATTTATGTCCCCTTGTAACACTCTGTTGTACCCGGGGAAAATGTTTCTGACTGTCTACTCTATCTGTTCCTCTGATTATCTTATAGATCTCTATCAAGTCACCCCTCATCCTTCGCCGTTCCAACGAGAAAAGGCCTAGCACTCTCAACCTATCCTCGTATGACCTATTCTCCATTCCAGGCAACATCCTGGTAAATTTTCTCTGCACCCTCTCCAAAGCTTCCACATCTTTCCTAAAGTGAGGCGACCAGAACTGCACACAGTACTCCAAATGTGGCCTAACCAAGGTCCTGTACAGCTGCAACATCACTTCACGAGTCTTGAATTCAATCCCTCTGCTATTGAACGCTATAGGCCTTAGGCCTTCTTACAAGCTCTATCCACCTGAGTGGCAACTTTCAAAGATCTATGTACATAGACCCCAAGATCCCTCTGTTCCTCCACCTGACTCAGAACCCTAACGTTAACCCTGTATTCCGCATTCTTATTTGTCCTTCCAGAATGGACAACCTCACACACAAGCTCTACCACCTGAGTGGCAACTTTCAAAGATCTATGTACATAGACCCCAAGATCCCTCTGTTCCTCCACCTGACTAAGAACCCTAACGTTAACCCTGTATTCCGCATTCTTATTTGTCCTTCCAGAATGGACAACCTCACACTTGACAGAGTTGAACTCCATCTGCCA
>NW_025210471.1:1268-4151 GCF_004010195.1 Chiloscyllium plagiosum
CCTCCTCACTATCCACAACTCCACCAATCTTCGTATCATCTGCAAATTTACTGACCCACCCTTCGACTCCCTCATCCAAATCATTAATAAAAATTACAAACAGCAAAGGACCCAGAACTGATCCCTGCGGAACTCCACTTGTAACTGGACTCCAGGCTGAATATTTACCATCTGCCACCACTCTCTGACTTTGACTGGTTAGCCAGTTTTCTATCCAATTGGCCAAATTTCCCTCTATCCCATGCCTCCTGACTTTCCGCATAAGCGTACCATGGGGGACCTTATCAAATGTCTTATAAAATCCATGTACAATTTGTAATTTGTAATACCTTGTGGAAAATCTCTGGAAAGCCTCCTGTCTACCAGATCGCCTTTAACAAGTCCGCTTGGTACATTTTCAGGCATCTCCAGAAATACTTTGCATGATTTTTCAGGGAAAAGTATAATTTCCTCTTCACAAACCCACTCAGACTCTTCGTGAAGCTTTTCTAAATGTCCGTGCTGTCCAAGATTTCCAAATTAAGCTCGTCCCATTTGATTTCATTTGGCCCATAGGCCTCTAAATGTTTCCCATTCATATGTTTGTACAAACGAGTTTTAAATGTTGTAGCTCGCCTTGCATCTCCCACTCTTCCTCTGGAAGCTGATTCCATACCCACACCACCCTCAGTGTAAGAACGCTGACCCTTCATCCCTTTTAAATCTATCCTCTTTCACCTTAAACTTATTTCCTCTATGTTTGGATTCCCCTATCCTGTGGAAAAGACCTTGGATATTCACCCAATCCATACCTCTCATTATTTTATAAGTTTCTATAATGTCACCCCTCAACATTCTACACTCCATCTGATATTAACTTCAAGAACAAGCGTTTAAAGATAAGCACTGCAAAATTGAAAAAAATATTTAAAAATGACAGGTAACCAACACTCAGCGCAAATGTCATGCTGTGAATTGTTTTTCTCCATGTTACAATACTAAGGCAGCATGAAACGCTTACTAGTGCCAATAAGAAGTCAAGCACTTGAATTCGTCTGTCTAAAGGGGGTGATGATCATGACAGTGAAAATGTATCTGTGGCCAGATTTATATAATAAATCGTGTGCGACTGAGACTTTATAAAGCTTTGGTTAGGCCCAATTTGGAGTACTGTGTCCAGGTTTGGGTCCCACACCTCAGGAAGGACATACTGGCACTGGAGTGTGTCCAGCGGAGATTCACACGGATGATCCCTGGAATAGTAGGCCTAACATACGAGGAACGGCTGAGGATCCTGGGATTGTATTCATTGGAGTTTAGAAGGTTAAGGGGAGACCTAATAGAAACTTAGAAGATAATACATGGCTTGGAAAGGGTGAGCGCTAGGAAATTGTTTCCGTTAGGCGAGGAGACTGGGACCCTTGGGCAAAGCCTTAGAATTAGAGGGGGTCAATTCAGAACAGAACAGAAATGCAGAAATATTTCTTCAGCCAGAGAGTGGTGGGCCTGTCAAATTCATTGCCACAAAGTGCATTGGAGGCCAAGACGCTAAATGTCTTCAAGGCAGGGATTGATAAATGCTTGATGTCACAAGGAATTAAGGGCTACGGGGAGAATGTGGGTAAGTGGAGTTGAAATGCCGATCAGCCATAATTAAATGTCGGAGGGGACTCGATGGGGCGAATGACCTTACTTCCACTCCTATGTCTTATGGTCTTATGGTCTTATACCACATGGTCAACATTCTCCCTCCTGGCCTCCGTCTGACTTTGAATGCATGATAAAGAAGACACAACCACACAATAGAAAGAACCCCTTCCCCCATTCACACCTTAAATTCCACCCGTTATACAGAATCTTCTCGTTCACCACTGCTAAAAGCCTGTTTTTCTTTTGCCACACCCTCCTTTCCCTGCCACCCATCCTCCACTTCTGGCAAGGGATTAAAAGACCATTTTGCAATTGTATTCAGTTTTGATGAATTGTCACACTGTACTGGAAACGCTAGCTCTGTTTCACTGTCTCTGCAGATGTTGACAGACTTGCTGAGTTTCTCCAGAAATGAATAGGCACAGAACAAATCTTCAATTAATCAAATAACTATGGATACCGGAAATAAAAATACAAAAAACTTTGTAGAAGGTTCACTGGACCTGAAAGTTTAACTCTGCATTTACTCCAGAAAATTCTGCAACACTTTTAGCAATTTCTTCAGCAATATCTGTTTGTTGAACAATTTCCAAAGACATATTATCAAAGATGCCCGAACAACCTGTCCAACATGGAGCGCCGTACACTGGAAACTGAACAGTAATGCACGGTGACAAGTTCCTTGACTCTGAAACTGCATAAGTCTGGCATCACTGACACTGCAGAGCTCTGAATCATGGTCAGGGAGAAAAACAGAAGGAAACACATGCACTTCAAATACAGAAGATGGCATTACTGAAAGGAAAAGATTCAGATTAGTACCTTAAATTGATATTGTTTATGTAACAAATTGGAGGCGTGACACCAAATAAAGACTTCCAGCAGATTGAGAATATGAAAAGGGACGTATTTCCGCATCGGAAACCAGAGTATGTCACTGAATACAGGGCTGATGGGTGAATAGGTCTCGGTGTGAACTGGAGGGCAGTCAGTAGAATTGAATTATAAATATTGCAGCTAAAACTGGGTTATCATCTGATGCGGTAAATTTCAATGACAATCTGGAACTTTTCCCCCAGGATAGTCCATCCGTCTACCATTTCCATCAAGCCGATACATGGGTCAGTGACGAGTGTGGGTGAACATGGTCGGGTCGGAATCACGTGCACCTAAACCTGATTGCAACCCATTAAAGCGACCACACTTGACTGGTTACACGACAAACAGCAGGACTAACATCTGATACAGAGAGAG
>NW_025210471.1:8610-19559 GCF_004010195.1 Chiloscyllium plagiosum
CCGATTGCGCTGTAGTTTCGGAGGTCGCGGCCTTTAGCTCCGCCCCTCCGACTCGGCGCTCAATTTCTTTAATGTCTCGGTTGTGCTTTTGCAGCGCGGCCGAGAGTGAGTCCCATCGACTTCGGGATTCTTCAATGAAAGCGTCGATCTTCGCATCCAGTTTAGAGATGATTTCCACGAGGCTCGCCTCTGTAGGTAAGTCCCCCAGGGTGGCTGCGGACGCCTCAGCTGCAGCTGGAGAGAGTGGGAGAGGGGTTCCTGCTTGCTGAGAGCTGCGGGCTCCCTTCCCTTTAGTCATTTTTACTAAAGATTAGATTGTTTAAATTTAATACTAAACAACTAATTAAATTAAACAGCTATTTTAAATGATTTGGTGAGTGTGGTGGGGGTGGGTAGCCCACTTTGCCCAAGTCTTGGAAGGAGCACTATAGACTCAGACTTGCTGGGTTGCCGCCATCTTGGATCCCCAACAAGTGAGAATCTAATCATTACCACTTGACATTTAATGGAACTACAGTAATTGAATCTCCCACTATTAACATCTGGGATTAACAAGAAACTGAACTGAATGGACAAACCATATGACTAGAGTGGTGTTGGAGAAGCACAACAGGTTAGGCAGCATCCGAAGAGCAGGAAAAATCAATGTTTCAGTATGGCATTTATCTTTCCACCCCGAGGCTCCCAGCCTTATTCCTGTTGAAGGGCTTTTGCCCAAAACGTCAATTTTTCCTGCTCCTAGGATGCTGCCTGACCTGCTGTACTTCTCCAGCACCACTGTAACCTTGACTCTGATCTCCAGCATGTGAAGTACCCACTTCTGTCAAGCCATATGGATTTATGAGCAGGTCAAAGGCTGGGAATTCTATAGCAAGTAAGTCAAATCCTGAGTGACTCTCCAAAACCTCTTCACCATCTGCAAGGCACGAGTCAGGAGAATGATGGACTATTCTCACTTGCCCAGATAAATGCTGCTCCAACATCACTGAAAAAGCACATAATCCAGGACAAATCAACCCAGTTGAGTGGCACGTCTCCATAACCTTAAACATTCACTCCATCTGCAGGGAGTGGCAGTTTCTCATACCAAGAAGGTCCATTGCAACATCTCATCTAGGCTTTATATAAATTCTTCCAAACCCATGACTTCTATCAATAGAAGGACAAGGAAAATATATGAACAGGAACACACCTGTTTTGTTATATATAATGATCTGGATGTCAGTATAATTTTAAGGGACATGCTCATTCTACTATCACTGTATCATAGCATGTAACATAGGGTATAAAAGTCTCATCCAACATCTTAACTAAGGTTACTTGACATGTGATGTGCTGATGAAAGTGTGCTACTCTTTGTAACTGAATAACTTTATGTTGACCCAGACACAGACGTACCTGTGAATGTCATATTTAGCTAAATTAATGAGATGTTTATGAACATCCATTGGATCTTTCAGTATCACATTACACAAATCCTACTTCCTTAATTACAAGGGAGAACATAAGCAAATGCGCATTAGATAAAGGTATTATGCAATATGCAAAAAACACATCAACTATTCAAGTCCCCATCCAACCTCACACTGTTCTTAACTTGGAACCACATTGCTGTTCCTTCACTGTTACTGGGTCAAAATCCACAAGCTCCTTTTCTAAAAGCACAGTGGGTATAGAAGGACTGCCGCAGTTCAGGAAGCTGACTCACTAGGACATTTTCAAGGGAAATTAGGTGACCTAGCCAACAATGCCCGCATCCCATGATAGTATAACTAAAGACATGTTGATAAATCAGCGATCCTGAAATGAATGCCTAGTGCTAGTTTTTACATGGAGATTATTGATCCAAAGTCCACATATAAAATTCAGGTATAAGCCAGCCTGAGGTTGGTGGACATATCCCATAGTATATAAGGCCATGACACCATCAGCCAATATGAGGCAGGAGCTGCACCCGCCAGTGGCACCTCAGAGAACTGCCACCCATCCGAGGCCAGCAGCTCTCCTCTACTGATAGTGCCTTCAGGAAAGAAGGCATTTTGTACTGGGACAAGGATTGGAAATAGTTCTAGGTTTTTGCCAGCATCATGCTGGTAGGCCCATTGAGGGATCTGAGAAGGATGGGGGTCAGCTGCAGAATGATTCACCAATGAGTCAAAAATCTTGTTGAGGAGAAGCCTCCAATGTAACTGCCACCATCCCTTGCAATGAAAGCTGCCAGGCTATCTTCGTCAATGACTTCCCTAGGAAAAGGCTAAATCCCAGTAATGATCAGTTGAGGCATTTAAGTATCTATTAATTGTCCTCTTTAGGAGTGAAATTGGTCCACAGTGAGTGAGCTGACTGATTTTAGATGAAGTAAAACAGACACTGAAAAATATTTAGGGTAGTTCAGAGAAGACCTGACTAGAGTCAAAAGCAATACAGACCCTCTTTCAGAAGGGAGATGTTTCAGAGCAGTAAAGTTATTTCAGTTAAAAAGTTTAATTTGTGAAACTTTCAGAACAAGAGTGTTTGGCTAGAAATATGCAGGTTATTAAAAGCTGAGAAAATCTAAGCTCCCAGTTTTGTAAGTATTCATGCAAGAATACAACATAGTTTACAGGAAAGAACTTGTGAGAATTAATTATTTTGAATCTAAAGCTTTGATATAGAATGATGAATTCGCTCAATCTGAAGCACTATAAAGTAACACTGTAAGGAAAGAGGTTGAAACTTTGTTTTGCCGTGTATTTTAAGATTTTCCTAACTGCGTTTTACATCAAGATAGTTTTTTTTCTTCTTATTTTATTTACCAGATTTTGTGTAATAAACTTGCTGTTCTGTTGTTAAAGAAACTCTATAGTCTTCAATGACTATGCTTCAGAAACTGATCATCACATTAAATAAACTTTTAAAAAAATGTGATCTGTAGGCCAGATTTCATTGTGGAATTTTATTTTTCCAGTAGTGCCATCAGCTGGGATCTTAAGAGTATGAAAACAAATTTCTGTCTGCAAGTTGGAATAAAACTCCAGTTTTTCCATATACAGAAGTCTGGCCTGAGCTTCACTGAAAAACAAGAAGATGCTATATTCTCCATGCCAATTATTCTTTGTAAATTTTGAAACAAACTGACAGCAAAATAACTAAGTTATTATTGCATTGGTTTACTATTATGTGTTTTAACAAAAGCACTCAATAATATTGAGACATTTCACTTAATTGTTGCCTAATGGTATGATGTTATGCAATGAACAATAACAAAATTTTACTTTCAAAGCAAAGTTAAACCCTGTCTTCACATCATTATTAATAGCGATGATTCACGTTAAACAACAACTGGTTAGCAGGTATGATATAATACTTTTATCACAGTAGTAGCAATATTAGAAACTTTCAAAAACCACAGTTGTGGGAATGTTTAAAAAATGTATTTTACATGGCTGCTTTCAAGTTTCTCAGTTTTATTCTTGTTTCCAAAAGGAAGAAAATGAATTTTCATCTTTCAGCACATTTATTTTCATTTGTTATTGTAAAAGACCAGGGATTTCCTAAGAGAACTTAATCCACAAAATCATGGTGCAATCTTTAATGTTACTGTTCTATGATAGATTTATCTTCTGATGACCTAAGTATAGAACTTTATTGATCTCTCTTTACTGGCCTACATAAGCTATAATTCAAAACTAGTGAGAAAATCAATTGCACATCACCTTACTAATAAATCCTATGGTTTCACCTTCATTCTTACCACCTTTGCTGCCATTTTCTATTAGTTGGATGCAGAATTTTGAGTACAGAAGTTGTTGCAAGCATGCTTGTTGCTGGCTTTTTCTGCCAATTCCAATTTACACAAATTAGTTTTCAACATTTCCAGGTGGTGTCAATTCACACATCTTCAGCTATAAGTCCTCTTTGTAACATTACATCATGGTTTGGACATGGTATGGATACCTTAATGTAATCTTGAGTGGATTACAGAAGCAACATACTGTTTTACAACAAATAAACACATTCTCTAAATCTCTCCAAATAATAATTCTTTACATTTGCAACTTTAATAAATATCTAGATCAAATGGTTATATCCCATTTCAAAGGTTCTTTTTAATAGGCATTTTTTATAGCAGTAGTTTAAATCAGAGAACTTCACTTTTTCATTCCATACATGCTATTTTAGAATTTCTGTTGTACTGCTAATCATACAACATGGCCTCAGGAATTCAATTTAACTTGTTGAAGCGCCAAATCAGATCATCATTTCTCATTAGGATATTGTCAGCTTAGTAAGCTAAGACTTGTTTGTACCATTTTTGTCTGAAGTACTAATGCAAGTGCTTTCAACAGACAAGAGTTGTTTATAAAATTGATCCTTTCTTTAAAAAAAAATCAGCATTTTTGTTGGGCTACATTCTCTTGGGTTAATGTAACGTAGTCTTGTGAATTTGTTATTTCACTTTTCATTTATGTGACTGGAATACTTAAAACACAGATCTCAGACATATATATCCATTGTGGTGAGTGTAGACAGGGCATTAATATTGATCCTGAATAAAAGAAATACATTTAAAAGAGAAAAGGTGAAGCAGATTAAAGCTTTACTTCTACAAAGGACATAAAGGGGAAGATGACAAAAGTGGAAAAAATATTAAATGGTGTCAATTATGTAAATCCAGCATATTACTTAGGCAAGATCTCAGAGCATAAAGACGATTTACAAATGAGGTTAAAAAAAACTAATACACCAGTACTGGTTCAGCGTTAGTACTCTCACTTCTGTGTCAAACATTTCGGAGTTCAAGTTCCATTTCAGAGATTTGAGAGCATTATCAAGGCTGACACTTCAGAGTAGCAATTCGAGGGTGTTGCAATGTCAGAGATGCTGTCTTTCACACAGTTTGTTAAATCAAGATCAGTTTGTTAAAGTAATGCACCATCACCCCATTCTAAGTAAGAGAGTTTTACCTGTTTCCTGAGCAAAATTCATCCCTCAAACAATATCAATCAAGGAGATCATCTTCTCCTCCTTGATTGTAAGAAGTTGGATCTCTTTGTGTTTCCCTGCACTGCAACAGTGGCAAACATCATAAGGATTTAATTGTTTGTAATATTTTTCATCTATTGTGATTATGTGAAAGTTGCTATGTAAATGAAATTTCTATATTTCAATGTCAAAGACATTTTGGAGTCAGTATGAAAATATTTCAAATGATAGTGTAATGGCTGCAAAGGCATGTGGAATGTACAAAATAATGTCTCATATCTAAAGCAAGTAAGTTGGGTTCAGAGGATGTAACTTTGGGCTGATCTGGTCTCTTCCTTTTTTTAACTTAATATTATTTGATTAGGTTTTTAGAAAACCATTGGACCTGGATGCTGGAGCTGTTTTTGCCATTCTCTTTGCAAATGACGCTCCAAATTCTTATTTTCTGTCAGTGGTTTTGAGTTAAGATATTAACAAAATGGGACATTTCTGTACAGATCATTTCAGAAATAAACAGAAAATTTAAGAAGCAATGTGGAAATCAGAGAAAGGAAGTTGCTTATTGTTGGCTTTCATATTTCACCGCAGACTGACTGAAATTTTTTTTAAACAATAATGTTTTTTTTTAAAACTGCACACTCACTTCTCTACCAAATTTTATTTTCTCTATATTGAAAGGATTCTGTCTGCCACTGGTACCTTAAGTTATCTCAGCAATAGTCCCCTTTCTGCAGTGATTACCATGTTTTATATAGCTTGGGTATCACCTGCTGGTGGCTTATGATGTCAGGCGTTTGCTACTACTAATCTCTATGTTAAGTTTAAGAGTCTGTCTAATCATTAGTTGTTGAGGATCAACCACTAGAATGTTAATAAGAAGAAACACTTGTCTTACATTACAAAGTGCAGTTTAATCACATGATAGCAATAGGTATAAATAACATTAAATCGTTAGGCATAATTACAACTATCCAGAATTAGAGATGACATGCCTGTCTCTATGCAGACCTCACCCTAGACTGATACTCCACCCAAAGATTAATATATCATAAGACTGCATAAAGAATGCAACTTCAATATTAACTTATTCAAAACTATTACCTACAACACATTGGCCTATAAAGTTGACAATGTTTTTTGAGCTTGTCTTTGGTAAAGTGGAGGCATTGTGCATGTGGTGCCTAGTTTGGATGAAGTCAATTAATTGCTCTCTCTGGACACTGGGTATATACCCTCTAGCTGAGATACCTCCTTTCTCTCCACCTTCATGCTCTGTTACCTCTTCAACTCCGCTTTGTGTAGCCTTTGTTCATGCTTCCTTTTATGCTTTAGTCTAAGGAAGGTAGTAACTAAAGCAGCCATGACTGGGAACATGTCTGCTGGCCATAATCCTTGACCAAAGCCTTCCTCATGTGCAACATGTACAATGCCACACCCTGTTTATTTCAACTACGTTAAAAGGTCACTCACAGCATATCCACAAATGCAGGTGGAGCCAGCAGAAATTATACAACAAATAACATGAAAGTCGTTAGCGATCACTTTAAATAGATTATCTTTCATTTTGCTCAAAGCATGTTGAGTTGTGCAGACAGGGCATTGACTGTGAGAAACAGTGAGAAAAATGGCAGTGCTGAACAAAGTCACAAACTGCTTACTTCTCACGCGTATTTTCATGCTTTCACTGTCAGAAGTCACATGACACCAGATTATAGTCCAATAGGTTTATGTAAAATCACAGTCATTCGTAGCCCTGCTCCTTCGTCAGATGAAGTGATCCTTCTCCTGACAAAGGAGCAACGTTTTGAAAGCTTGTGATTTTAAATAAACCTGTTGGACTATAACCTGGTGTCTTGTGACTTCTGACTTTGTCCATCCCAGTTCAACACCAACATCTCCACATCATGCTTTCACCTAAATGGTTTTGAATACAGACTTTAACTGGCTGGGTAAATGTCTAAGTGGCAATTTTGGCTCTCATGGCACAGAAAGTATGGGCATTACAGAGACATGTTTTGGGAACAATTTATCAGTTATGGGGTTAAGAAAAGGAGGTGATAGTGAAAATGACCACTCAAACATTCCACAACAGGAATTCTTATTTATTGTGTTTTTAGGCTTTGTTATAATAGACACTTTATTGATTTTTTAAAAATAGCATACGTGGCACACTGTTTCCTACAATTAGAGGCTTACATGAAATGTAAAATCCTTTAGAATCAAGTTTCATCTTGCTGAACTGAAATTCCCTCCACAAAGATTACATTTCAAACATTTAATAAGCAAAGTATAATTCCACATGTGAGCATGCATGCCCCCACAATATTATATTGCTTGACTCTTAAAGCATTGTTGTCTGGCTTTGACCTGTTTTATGGTTGGTTCAGCAGCTTTTTTTTAAACTGAAAATCCATCTACTTTGAGAAAAGCATTTTTCCTGGGAAGTGAAAAGAGGAACTTTTTGAGAGCTATAATGCTAAAATATTGCTTGGAGATTTACAGAAGTGACTGTGTGTTATAACTGCCAAAGATGAGGTCATGTCTATGCCCCAAGGATAATATTTTAGCCCAGCAGTCGATGTTTGCTTTATTATACCTTTGGTTGTAGTTATGTATCAATAGTTCAGTCACACTTGGTTCAGTTCTTCACCAGGCAACAGACTTCATTATGGCTCTGGGATCCTAAGATAGCAATTTATTTTTCACAAGCTACCTCAGGGAAAGGTTTAGTTTTAAATACATTAGAATCCTAGTCAGTAAGAGGTGGAGGGATTTAGTCAGAACTGTTTGAGGAAGACAATCCCCTGGACTAGTTTCATACTTTAAAGTATAATTCTCAAACATTTGCTAGAATTCTTTCCAAATTTGATAATCATTAAATCTTTATTTGTGCATAAAGATAGAAAAAAAGCTTCAAATTTCTCATCAGTCTAGCAATGGCAACTTAAGCTGATCACCATGCCCCAATCCCTTTCCTTCTCCACATCAGTAAAAATTATGTGAGTTGTCACAAGATTATTATTCAGTACTACCACTCAGAAGCATTGCAATTCTATTTTTCCATTGGAGTATTGTTTGCAGTAGTCTAATATTGTGGAGAGATGGTGAGGGAATTCCAATCTGTGTTGGCAGAAGTCATTGATTTACTGATGTATAAGCAATGATGCTGCCGGATATTTCTGGTTCCTTTTAGGCTGCCACTGACAGGTTTCACATTTTCAACTTTTAGACAGGATCTAAATAAACTAACAGGACAGGGAGTGTGAAAGTACTAACTATGGTTCAGAAATATGAGCACAAAATCTAAGCTAACACTCCAGCGCAATACTAAGGTAAGTATTGCACTGTCAGAGGTGTTGTATCTCAGGTGAGACATTAATTGAAGGTCAGGTTTGCCCTCACAGAAAAAGATTGAATTGGATTGTTCTGGAGAAGAGTTAGGGCAGTATCCCTGGTGTCATGGCCAATATTTGTTTCTCTTTTAACTGGTTATTCTCAAATTGCTGTCTGTTCCCCCAGTGTGCACAAAATGAATATTGTCCTTCCTCTATTACAACAATGGCTATGTTTCAAAAGTATGTAATTGGTTTAAAGTACTATTGAGATATTGTGAGTTAGTGAAACGTGCTATATAACTACAGTGGTGCAGTATTCCCTGCCAGAGATTCCAAGAAGAGGAAATAATTGGGAACATTGTCTCTGAAGATATACCGGTCTCTTGTCAGCACCTCAGCAATTAAGTGTAATTGTGAGTGGAGACACTTAGCAATTAAGGTATTTAATTGGTCAATTAATGGCCACAGAAAGGGACTCAATTAACCAACTTCCTGATTACCTGCGTTCCTGGCAAAAGGGAAAACTGGCGAGTTTCCAGACTGGGTAACCATATTTGTCCGAATGGGTTTTTCAACTTGCCACAATCGGGTGTAATCTGGAGACTTGCATTGACGGTTAGTGTATGGCCTTTGAAAGGCACAGTCCTGTCCTTATCTCCCGCACCCTTGACTTTCCTCTTCCCATCATTGTAACCCCTCAAGAAGCAACAGAAAATGACTTATCTTCTAGTGATTGTCTCCCTTGAGAGGAGATATTTATCTACAGTCTTTAGGACCCAGAAGGTGCCAGCCACTGATTGGCCCATAACTTCTAGCAAGCCAGGATCCAACTATCGAAGACTATGATAGGCCAAGAAGGTTGTCAAATCTCATTGCTCAGCTCTTTATAAGCTGAATGGGTCTGAACACTTAACATGCCAACTCTACATACTCTCAAAAAGGGGAAATCTCAGCTCAAGTGTCTCAGTCCCTCACCCTCACATTTCTTTTTCTTCTCCCAGTGTCTGATTCTTTCTATTTCTCACTTCTGCTGTCTTTCATTCACTCTTTCTTGGTCATACTCTTCTTTGACTTCCTTTCTCTCTCTGTATCTGTCAATATTACCACCTTACAGGTAGCTGTGATTTTCTGCTGCAAGAATGTTACCTTTCTCTCTGTAATTAACATTTAACCAGCGTATCCCCAACATGTTAAGATACTATTCTGAACCTCTTTTTTTGATTACATTTTGATCCAAGGTTATGGTCTATTATTTTAATACATCCTAAACAAAGAAAAAAAAATCTTGGATGAAGTAGGTATGACACAACAATATATTTGGAGATCTTCATTAAATCAGTTGAAACAGTGCCTAAGACTGAGGAATTTCAAAAGTAAGTTGAATGAAAATTGAATTTGCGTAATCTTCAATGTTGGGTTAAAATCATTTCATTGAAAGTCTGCCCTGTCTAAAAAATAATGTTGTATTAATCAATTTAATGTGGGATTTAAAGTAATATTTCCAAGTTTGTAGATGACACAAATGTAGTTGGGAGTGGTAGATGACAATAAGATGCGATTTGCAGAGGATAAATGAGTCAGCAAGCATTTTGCAGATTACATACAACATGGAGAGATGTTATATTATCCACTTTGAGAGGAGAAGTGAAAATACAGGATATTTCTTAAATGGTGAAGGGCTGGTAAGTGCCTGAATTCAAAGGCAATTTAGTGTTCTTGTTCATGAAACACTGAAAGTTAATATGTAGGTACTGCTAGCAATTCCAAAGACTTACAAGATGACTTGCGTATAGGATTGAAGACGTCTTATTGTAATTATTTAGAACCTTGGTGAGATTCCATTTGAAATGCTGTGTGAAATTTTGGTCTCCATCCCTCAGGAAAGATATACTTGCAATAAAAGGAGTGCAATAAATGTTCTCCAAAGCAATTCCTGGGATGGAGGCATTAGCCTCTGAGGGATGATTAAATAGACCAGGCAGGTCGGAGCTAAGTGGGTAAGCATTAAGCGATTAAGTGAGCAGATATGAGACGCAGCCTGGTCCACTCTAAGAGCTGGGTGTCTATCCCTATTTACCGTATCCTTGCAGCAGCCTTTCAATGATTGTTGCCAGTGCACCTTGTAGTGTCGTTGAGTGCTTCCTAACCATGCTGCAAATGTATCAAAGAGGTGCCATGAGGTTGGCAATGTCTGTGGACAAAACTTGCATATGGTTGGTGCCCAAAGATCATGCCCTGAAATGTTATTTAAAGCTGAGCAATGTGGAGGCTCCTCACAGCCAACAGTGAGCTGAAGTTGCCAGGTAATCGCTCCGATGTCCATATCTACAATTCTCGACATCTTAGTTTGTTTGATGTGTTTGATAGGAGATGCAGCTGAATATTAATGAAGCATTTAAGAAGCTATGATCACCCTGAATTGACAACTCACTGCTGCCTAAAGACAAACGCATCTCAGCGCCTTGTGTATAAATAAAAGATACAACAAGTTGGTCCAAATGTTGAAATGAGTCTCATTGGACTTCTCAAACAAATGGATTCTGGATCAGTGGTGCTGGAAGAGCACAGCCTCCGAGCTTACTTTCACAATCAGGACTCCCGCCCACCTTCTGAGGACCCCTTCGCCCACCTCCAACACACTGCATCCAC
>NW_025210472.1:0-4791 GCF_004010195.1 Chiloscyllium plagiosum
ATTTACAGCAGTTATCAAACTGCCGTGTGTGGGAGGACAAGTTGTCACATCAGAGAAATAGGTTTGATATTTCGACTTTCCATGTTCCACCATCTGAGGCATGGGCCCACTGGTGAGATCCAACAGGGCCCAAGGTGTGTACAACAACGGCATTTAAAAGGCATTTCGACATCAAGGTACTTGGACATCAAGGTTGGCCAAATATTGGCAAAGGGAGTGGATGAGTTTCGGATATCTGATCTATGCAGACGAAATGGACTGAAGGACTTGTTTCCATTGCGTGTGCCTCTATGTAGTTGGAACACAGCTGCCGTGTAGCAACAGGTATTATTATTATTATTATTATCGCCAAACAGAGGCTATGGCCAAGACGAAGTTTCCCTCCATCTGAGGGTCCCACTCTGATGCGTTTCCAAGTTCATGTGCCCTCACTTCTACCCTATCAGTGCTTGCAAAGGTTCTGCCAATTCTGAATAATCGTCCTCCAAATTGCTACAATAATGAAGTAATCCTAATATTCACCTTGCCCCGTTCACACTGTGCGTGTGTGCAGTTTAAATTCGTGAACTTCTGGAGCTGGGACAGTTTAAAATCTACTGTGATTGCCCTCTCTTCCTTCCTGGTTTGATGTCTTCACAAATCAAACCCTGTCTTCCCAACTGCGCTTTCCGTGAGTTATCTTTAACTCCCAACTGGCTGACCTGACTCCATTGTCTATTTAATATCTAGATACCGTCTTTCTCACCGACTGATGCGATGAATTTTGCTAGCTTCATCCGCCAGGCATGAGTGGAATATTGCTGGACTATTGCAGAGTCACAGATGTAACTGGGTCCATATAAAGTTTTCCTCTGACAGTACAAACCTGCTTATTCAGGGATTTCACATCCACAGGTAATACCAGATCCCATTCACAATATCAAAGACTGAGAATGTATTATGTTTCCATTTCAATCCATTAAATGTAGCGTTGGAGGTGCCGACCATAGGGATACCCCTTTCTGGCAGATTTATAATCAATATGGAGGCGGGATGCGCTGTCTGTTTTCCATCACTTATTTTGGGATACACTCAGTCTGACAATTTCCTGCTTCTCTATATCTTTTACTGGAAAAATTACTTCCTCCCCAGTCCCAGCTTTAATGGAATTTAGTGGGGAGAGGCCTCTCGATATTTACAGGGTAAACAGAAAACAACCCACATTCTGGCTTGAGTTGTCCACACCGCTGAGTGGTTCCTAAATGTCACTCACCATGTTCCCTGACTGTCCCAGTCTCCCTGCAATGCAACTTCTCTGGATATTTTGCCTTTATTTCTTTTGTTCTTTCCGATCCGGGCCAGAGGAGCCCCACGTTATAGAATGAATCTTTCAGTCAGCAGTTGCCCATCATTGATAAAAAAAAGACAGATCTCAGAAAGCCCTTTTTGCATTTTCACACACCTATATCTGAATATATATTGCAATATATCCAATGTGCATCAGACAGATTCATTACATCTGGTTTCTTCAGTTTCACCTCCAACTGCTGTTTGAAGTACTGAGGGGCAAACCCATTTTGGTAATCAATACAGTTGCTTCTGTATTAATATCATACACTGCAGGTTCCCTACCAGCAAGTCAATATTTATTCTAGGGTTTCTTCCCCCCTCTCACTAGTCTGCTATTTTGGGCATGTGTGCATGACATGTCCATTACCATGGCTGAGATTGTGTTCTGCAAAAAAAAAAAATCATTTGCTCCCAAAGCACCCCATGTTTAGAAGTTCGTTTAAAGGTTTGGCATTAATTCACCAATGTTTGTCGTTCTGCTGGCGAAATGTTGGATTAATTTCTGTCAATTTTTATGAAGTGAAAAACATGGAAACAAATCATTCAGTCGAAGTTATCCATGTTAATTAGACGCCCTAAAAGAATCTAGTCGATTTGCCACCATTTGGTCCATAAGCCTTTCATTCCTTCCTATTCAAGCCTCAGTCCAGATGCTTTCTCAATGTTATAATTGTCCCAGTTTACAATGCCTAATTTGAAAGCTCATTCCATTCACGCACCAAAGTCTGCATGAAAGCCTTTACCTTTAGGTCCCTTTAAATCCTTCCACTCCCACCGTTAACGTGTGCCCCACAGTTTGAACTCTCTAAACCTAGGAAAAAAGAATTTGGCTTTTCAACCATCTCACTCATGATTAGTGACAGCTGTTTCAGCCTTTCCCTTAAGTTGAAGCCTTCTGACGCTGGCCACATTGTTGTATTTTTTTTGACCCCCTTTAAAATTATACAACTTGTTTCCGATTACCAGGTGCCATAATTGAACGCATTATTCTAAAAGTATCCCAACACTTGTCCAGTATATGAGCAGCATGGCATATAAACACCTATTCTCTATACTCTGTCCAATAAATTCAAACGTGTCAAACATATTTTACCCTATTCTATCTGCTATTTTCCTAGACTGCTATTTTCAAGGAATTATACATTTAGGTGTCTTTGCTCGGCAACACCTCCCGGGACATTACCACTAAGTGTGCACAACATACTCTATTTGCCTTTCAAAACTGAAGCATCTCATATTTACCTAAATTAAAATCCATTTGCTGCACCATTATTGGATCGACTTGTGAGTCTATTTTCAACAAACCTGTGTGTCTTTGTACAGTCACACTTTCCAGGACGTTACCTAAAAGTGAATATATCTTGCACTGATTTGCCTTTCCGAATGGAACACCTCACGTTTATGTAAATCAAACTCCATTTGTGGCCCCTTAGACACAATGATAACTCCCTCTGCTGTCCACTTCACCACTAATTTTGATGTCACCTGCAGACTTACGATGCACCCCTGTATTCACATACAAATCATTCATATAAATGACAAAAAAGTTCTTCTTCATATTGCCTGTCCATATTCCCGGAGTGTCCCATTCTCCCTGCAATGCAACTTCTCTGGACATGTTGTCTTTCCTTCTTTACCTTTCCCATCCAGGCCAGAGGGTCCACACGTTATTGTTTGTGACTTTAAATCAGCAGTTGTTCATCAGTGCGAAAGAAAAAGACAGATCTCAGAAAGCTCTTTCGGCATTGATGCACAACAGCGCCATAGGAACAATCCTCCAGGCATTACACAGCAGTGGGTCATCAAACCCTTTGTTGTCCCTCTGACCATACGTGTGCGTTCCACTTCGGATCACTGTCCTAAATTCCTTTTAACCGGAACGCGGCACTGGATACCTAACCTACAGTCTATACCATCCGGCAGTTTGGTTTTGTGTCGACAAGTCCGATAGCCGCCACCTTCATTTGTTCAGGATTCTCACTGTTAATATTTCTGACAGGTGGCTCTCAGAATTACAGCCAGCTGCTCATTGTTATCGTTATCTTCTGTTACAAAGTGGTAGTCGAACCTCTCTGGTTGTAGCAATTGGGAAAGATGACACTTTGTTGCCCCAGAATTAACATCTCAATGGGCAGCAAGATCCCACAAGGCTCCTGTCCTGGGTATTAACATGTCAATCAGACAGAGCCCTCCCCAGGGAGCAGACTGACAGACGATGCAACTTGTCAGAGAGGGCAGGGGTGGGGTCCACTCACCCCTCACCCAGAAAAAATGTGCGCAAGGAATTGGTCAGATTCATTCTCAAACCCTGTTCTCTCTCAGCCCTCCCTGTCTGGTTGTGACAGTGAGCAGCCCTCTCTGTCTGGTTGTGAATGTGTATGTGTGTGTGTGTGTGTTTAATAATGTTTCTCGCCTGTGGTTAATTGCTTTCTTATGACTTGTTTATACTTTGATGTTGCTGTAATGTTATGAAATGCATTGAGGTTGGGGGAAGAGAGTAGTGGGGTTGTGTTTAAACTGGGATCTTGCTGTGTAATTTTTCATCACACTGCTCTCGCTCTCCCGACCCCCCAGCAACTCATCGCTTCTTTCTTTTATACTGAGGAACTTTTGTTGGGAATGCAGGAAAGTGAAGATCCAAAATGCCTGGGGGCCAGGACAAGAACAACCTCCATAGGGGGAGCACAGACCTGAGGCCTGTTAGCCAGGCTGCAGCCTATGGGGCCCAGGTGAGTGGGGATCTGTTTATTCCCCCGATGTTTCATCTCCTCTGGGGGTGGGGGTTGGATGTGGAAGCCTGGTTTTTCGGGGCCTCTGCTTAACTGGGTCCTGTCAGATCAAGGCCTTGTCGGTTTTAAAATGGGTTTGAAGCCTGGGGTTAATGTAACCTGAGCATTGTTGATACAAACAGGTTAAACCCCCAGGATATGGGAGACGGGACTCCCTCGGGAGGGAACTCTAACCCCAAATATCTGACCCTCTGGAAAGAATCGTCACACTATCAGAGGAAAGTGGATGATAAAGAGGGCAGGATGATCGAATTTGACATGGAGAGAAAGAGAGCGAGAGAAAGAAATGAAAAATGGTGAGAGCAAGAGAAACAGGAGAGAGAGAGAGGGGCCCTGTGAGATTGTGAAATAGCTGCAATGTTTGATTCTGGGGTGACAGGAAATAAATAAACTGGAAATAAAAATGATCTGATTATTGAGCTTCTGCAGCACTGTCACTTGTGGGATCTTGCTGTGCGTCAATTACCGTATTGCCATCGTTGCAGGCAGTGAGTGGTTTAATCAGTTAACCCGTCATTTCAAACTTTTCAACATGGCAACTCAACCCATCACCCGATGTGTTTATTTTTGGATGTTGCTGAGAAATTGTCTTGTCTCACTGAGAGGGGAAAGGCTGGGATCTTGCTGTGCTACCTCCCTGTGAAAGATTTTCCTGCTCAGCCTTCCCACTAAT
>NW_025210472.1:5182-10693 GCF_004010195.1 Chiloscyllium plagiosum
CTAACCCTGGGGGTGAGGAGGAGATTGGATCCAGGAGCTGAAACTCGGGATGATGCAGAGACAGAGAGAATTAAATCACTTCTGCCGCGAGGAATCATCAGACACAGAGAGAGAGAATAATCAGAAACTGCCCTGTCTCCTTGTCGTTCGTTTACACACACACACAACACACACACACAAAATGTTGGGGTTCAGGCTATCTATGGGATTTTTACCACAGGAGGGTGTGTTCTGGTCTGGACTGGGGGAGACAAAGGAGGAAAAAAGATGGAGGGGGAGCTGCTGCACACTCTGATCCAACATATGCCACTGCCTCCCTCTCTCAATCCAGCTCCAGGGACAGAGAGAGAAGTAGAGGGAGAATGGTGGTGTGAAGGGGGCGGGAGAGACATAGTGTGTGTGTGAGAGAGAGAAGAACTAGTGAAAGAGAATGCTAACTGTCCCAGTAGAAGGTTCATTGGTTTAAAATGGATTTGAGGCCTGGGGTAAAAGGAACCGGGGCCTTGGGATTGTGACACAAACAGATTACTGGGAGGAAGGACTCCCCGAGGAGGGAATTAATACCATAACATGAGAAACTCTCTCCAAGCCCCATTCTAATGTCAGAGTCATGCACATAGGCCAGGGGGATAAAATGTGAAAAGCCTGAGAGACAGGGCGAAAGATCTTCGTGATGGAGACAGCGAGAGAGGGGGGACAGAGAGGGAAGAGAATTCAGAGATAAAGGGAGAGAGGGGAGGAACAGAGACATCTCGGAGATGGAGAGATTAAGGGGGAACAGAGAGAGGGAGGGAAGAGAGATCAGAGATGGAGACAGTAAGGGGGGAACAGAGAGAGAGAAAACAGAGAGAGATCTTAGCTGGAGAGAGCAGAAGACGGGTATCAGAGAGTGCGGGACACAGAGAAGGAAGGGGGAAATGTTTGGAATTTGTTCAACAGGTGGATTGCTCCCTCTTGTCCAGGAGACAGAATCAAACCCTTAACCAGCATCAGAGACACACACGATCTGTCTGTGGTTACACTGCTGCTAGTGGGATCTTGTTGTGTGTGTTTAAAGCAAGCATCTGGTTAAAAGCTCGATGGTGATTTTTATATTTCGATGGTGGAGATGCTGGTGTTGGCCTGGGACAACACCAGGCTATAGTGTAACAGGATTCTCCGAAAGCTAGTGTTTCCAGAGAAACCTGTTAGGAGTATAATCTGAGCTTGTGTGATGTTTAACGTTATATATCGACATATATAGACACAGAGGGAGGGAGGGGAGGAGGAGAATATCTGTTATGGAGGGGAGGTTTATGTGAAGAGAAACCTGTTAGGACTATAATCTGGGCGTATGTGATGTTTAACGTTATATATCGACATATATAGACACAGAGGGAGGGAGGGGAGGAGGGGATTATCTGTTTTTTTTTGGTGGGGGGAGGTTATGTGAGGGTCCTGTTGTATTTGGATGGAGAAAGAACGCTGCATTAAAAAATATCCTCTTTTTAATCTATCATTCAATCCCAATGTTGGGGGGGGAAGTCGAGGGGGGAGTCGAGAGCGGGAATATCGAAGGGGGGAATTCGAGGTGGGAGAAGTCGAGGGGGGAAGTCGAGGGGGGAAGTCAAGGGGGGAAGTCGAGTGTGACAAAATCGAGGAGGGAAAGTCGAGGGAGGGGAAAGCCGTGAGGGGAATGTCGTGGGGGGTTAGGGTTAGGGCGGGCCTGCTCACTGTGAAAACACCATCCCATATTCCCAATTCCATTTCCTCCGCCGCATCTGCTCCCAGGAGGACTAATTCCAAGACCAAACAACACAGATTACATCCTTCTTCAAAGACCTCAATTTCCCCGTAGACGTGGTTAACGAAGCTATCCACCGCATCTCCTCCACTTCCCGCTCCTCTGCCCTTGAACCCCACCCCTCCAATCACCACCATGAAAGAACCCCACTGGTCCTCACCTACCACCCCACCAACCTCCAGATACATCGTATCATCCTTCATCATTTCCGCCACCTCCAAACAGACCCCACCACTAAGGATATATTCCCTCTCCTCCCCTATCAGCGTTCCTGAAAGACCATTCCTTCAGCGACTCCCTCGTCAGGTCCACACCCCCCACCAACCCAACCTCCACTCCCGGGACCGTCCCCTGCAACCGCAAGAAATGCAAAACTTGCGCCCACACCTCCCCTCCACTTCCCTCAAAGGCCCCAAGGGATCCTTCCATATCTGTCACAAATTCACCTGCACCTCCACACACATCAGTTACTGCATCCGCTGCACTCGATATGGCTTCCTATACATTGGGGAGACAGGCCGCCTACTTGCGGAACGTTTCAGAGAACACGTCTGGGACACCCGCACCAACCAATCCAACCGCCCCCTGGCTGAACACTTTAACTCCCCCTCCCACTCCGCCAAGGACATGCAGGTCCTTGGCCTCCTCCTTCGCCAGACCATGGCAACACGAAAAGACATCAATTTCCCCTCAGACGTGGTTGACGAAGCTATCCACCACATCTCCTCCACTTCCCGCTCCTCTGCCCTTGAACCCCACCCCTCCAATCGCCAACATGAAAGAACCCCACTGGTCCTCACCGACCATCCCACCAACCTCCGGATACATGATATCATCCTTCATCATTTCTGCCACCTCCAAACAGACCGCACCACCAAGGATATATTTCCCTCCCCTCCCCTATCAGCGTTCCAGAAAGACCACTCCTTCAGCGACTCCCTCGTCAGGTCCACACCCCCCTCTCAACCCAACCTCCACTCCCAGCACCTTCCCCTGCAACCGCAAGAAATGCAAAACTTGCGCCCACACCTCCCCACACTTCCCTCCAAGGCCCCAAGGGATCCTTCCATATCCGTCACAAATTCACCTGCACCTCCACACACGTCATTTACTGCATCCGCTGCACCCAATGTGGCCTCCTCTATATTGGGGAGACAGGCCGCCTACTTGCGGAACGTTTCAGTGAACACCTCTAGGGCACCAACCAACCCAACCGCCCCGTGACTGAAAACTTTAACTCCCCCTCCCACTCCGCCAAGGACATGCAGCTCCTTGGCCCCCTCTACCGCCAGATCCTGGCCACAGGACGCTTGGAGGAAGAGCATCTCACCTTCTGCTTAGGAACCCTCCAACCACAAGGGATGAATGCTGATTTCTCCAGCTTTGTCATTTCCCCTCCGCCCACCTTTTCTCAGTCCCAGCCCTCAGACTCATTACCGCTTTCTTGACCTGCAGTCTTCTTTCCGACCTCTCCGCCCCCACCCCATTCTGGTCTATCGCCCTCACTTTAACCTCCTTTCAACTATCGCATTCCCAACGCCCCTCCCCCAAGTCCCTCCTCCCTACCTTTTATCTTAGCCTGCTTGGCACACCCTCCTCATTCCTGAAGAAGGGTTTATGCCCGGGGCGTCGATTCTCCTGCTCTATGGGGAGTTTACAATATTTTGCCATCTAGTGGGGTCAGAGCACATTGCTTTGAGTCTGCCTAACTGCTCCATGGGGAGTTTACCCTCTAGTGGGTTCAGAGCACATTGCTGTGAGTCTGCCTGACTGCTCCATGGGAACTTTACAATAGTCTGCCCTCTAGTGGGGTCATAGCACATTGCTGTGAGTCTGCCTGACTGCTCCATGGGGGTTTTACAATAGTCTGCCCTCTACTGGGGTCAGAGCACATTGCTGTGAGTCTGCCTGACTGCTCCATGGGAACTTTACAATAGTCTGCCCTCTAGTGGGGTCAGAGCACATTGCTATGAGTCTGCCTGACTGCTCCATGGGGAGTTTACAATAGTATGCCCTCTAGTGGGGTCAGACCACTTCGCTGCGAGTCTGTCTGACTGCTCCATGGGGAGTTTACAATAGGCTGCCCTCTAGTGGGGTCAGAACACATTGCTGTGAGTCTGTCTGACTGCTCCATGTGGAGTTCACATTAGTCTGCATCTGGTGGGCTTGGAGCACATTGCTGTGGGTTTGTCTGACTGCTCCATGTGGAGTTTACATTAGCCTGCATCTCGTGGGTTTAGAGCAGACTTCAGAATTTTCACTGAAATTCCAGTGAAATTTTAAAAAAGAATCCTTTCTGCTGTTCATTCAATTATTTCTAAACTGCAGTCCCTGTTCCCAGTCCAACCAAATCCATAACAACACTGAAGGGAAACAGGGATTGACATATACACTCCCGATTATTCTATCTTTCTAACTTTGTACAAATTTTTGTTTTATTTGGTTGAACTGTAAAAACATATCGTTTCTTTGATTAATTACTTCTTAATGATTTTGAGAAAGGGTTTGAATGAAATGTAACTACTCTCTCTGACACACAAGACAGATGTGCTGTCGCTGATGTTATCAGGGCCCATCGAATTGAGCAAAATGTATCAAGGGGGCAGATGTTTTGATGCAGCGAGTTGTTGTGGTCTGGGATATAATTCACATCAATTCCAATGCACAACAATACTTATGAAAACGCATGAACATCTCCAAAACAAAACAGGATTTAAATATAAACGTTAACACTTCCCATCCACAACAATATTTGTATTTATGAACAAACAGTTCCCATACAAGGAAAGTTATAAATAAACTGAGATAGTTCGATGCACAGTAATATTTACATGTAAACAGATCAGCTCCAATGCAAAACAATATTTATGCACAGACAAACAGCTCTATACAACAATGTATATGGTATATTGTATGTACTATATAATAGAAAACCTGAAATAGCTCAGCTACTGAATTGTTCATTTGCAGCATTGGATCAGAATCCTGCCTCGAAAGGAACAAACAAAATAATTTTGAAAGGTGGGTAAGGGTATTAAAAACAGAGCAAGGCTATGACACCCTTAGAGAGATTCCTGTTTTGGAGAAGTTCAACAATTCACTCCATCCAGCATGGGGAGCTGCACAGATCACATCATTCCATTATCTATAAACCACAACGAGATAGTCTGATCAGCACAGCGACCTCTGCCGTGATCACCCGTTAATTCATCTGTAAAACATGAGCAGTTGCCCTCCCAGCACGTCGGACTGTGTACCCCACCCCAGTACATTGATCTGTACACCAACCCAGTGCATTGATCTGTAAACCAGGAGAAGTTACCCTCCCAGCATGTAGGACTGTATACACCAACTGAGTGCATTGATCTGTAAACCAGGAACAGTTACTCTCCCAGCATGTAGGGATGTGTACACCTCCCCAGTGCATAGATCTGTAACACTGTGTTAGGTCCCTGACCAGTGTGGGGAAACTTGCAGACCCCTCTCTCTCTCACTCGACCCTCTCACTCTTGCCACCTCTACCTCACTCTTGACATCCCACTTTTTTGTCTCTCCCTCTATCTCTCACCCCGCCTCTCTCTCTCTCTCGCCCTCACTCTCTCACCTCCTCATTCTCTCTCTCTCTCTTCCCTCTCCCATCTTCTCTCTCTCTCGCCGACCCATCTCTCTCGTCCACCTTCTCGCTCCTTGTCCCTCTCTCTCTAAGACATGCCCCTTTTCTCTCTCCC
>NW_025210472.1:11046-19566 GCF_004010195.1 Chiloscyllium plagiosum
AGGAAAGAGGGGAGGCAGGGGGAGAAACGGGGGTTGGGGTGTGCGAGAAAGAGAGAGGGGAGTGAAAGGGAAAGGTGGTGAGAAAGAGACAGTGTGCAGAAAGAGAGAGAGGGAGAGAAGTGATGAGAAAGAGTAGGGGAGAGGAAATGGGGAGGCCAGGTTGCAGTGGGGGGACAAAGGGAGTTAAACCCAGCTCATGAGCTCAGGGCCCGGTCCCCTACCCTTCCCTGAGGACCAGGACTTGGGGCTGAGTTTGTCTCTCTCCAGCTCAGCTTCTCCAACACAAAGACACACAACAACATCGGTCACTCTGTACTCGGCAGGCTTTAATCAACATCTTTATTGTTTACAACTGGAAGTGATGGATACAATCAGTGGGATGGTGCCTTTTCTCACTGGCCCCTGAGTTGTGAGAAACATTGAAATGTTTCCCTGTAACCCCCCCTGGGGAATAAGGATGGACAAACCAGCGCTGCCCTCAGTCTGTTACCATAACGACAGGCTGCTCCATCGCTGAAACACTGAACTGAAATGAGAAAATCCCAGATGGTTTGGTTAATGAGGGAATTTGATTGATTGTTAAATTTGGGTGAAGGGATATTTCAGCACATTCTTCAGCTGCTGCCTGAACTTAGTCTGGGTCACGGCATAAATCGCGGTGTTTGTGCAGCAACTGAGCAGCTGTAGCATGAAGCCCAATTCCTTAACAAAGCGATGGAGATACAAAGGGGTATCCACGATATCATGCATCCGTCTCCATATAGAATACAGCATTAACATTGACCATAAAAGGATGAAATTGGCCGAGACCACAAACAGTAAAATGATGGATTTCTTTCGGTTTCTCATTTCAGTGTCAGACTGAGCGTCCCCATTGGTGTGAGCGCGGAGTCTCCTGCGGGCTCTGCTGGTGACGAAAATGTGTCTGACGGTGAGAACATTGAGCAGCAGAATCAGGAGAAATGGGACACACGGGGTTAGAATGTGGTGGAGAAACTCAATTGTGACCCAGACAATGGAGGATAGAACAGCGTCTGTTACCGCACAAAAGCAGGGGCGGTTCCACAGCCGATACCGAGCCGTGAGCATAAAATACCAAGAAATGTTCTTTAAACAGCTCAGCACAGTCACTGCTCCCAGAACCACAGCCGCCGTTTTCTCACTGCAATATTTACTTTTCAGCTTCTGGCAACAAATGGCCACAAACCGATCAAAGGTGAAAGTGACGGTGAACCAGACAGAGCAGGCAGTGGCTGCATAAAGCAGGACGGCGTGGATATTACACACATGGACGGAGTCCTTCACGCTGCCATGGCCCCCAGGTAACGTCTGACACATGGAGACAATCCACAATCTTTATAAAGCAGGACGTAGATGGTCACTACATTAACTGTGAGGAAGGAAAACAAACCCATTATCCATCAGCCTGGAGACAAAGGGACCCGTTTGATCAGGGACCCAGTGAGATTTTCAAATGTGCCCCTGTCTTCAGGGATTTATTAAAATAATTAGAGCTGGAATAACAAATGGGAGGATCGGAATTACTGACAAAAATGTGCCATAAACCACAAGAAACCCTCCCTCCCCAAACACACAGAGACACATCCATAAGTACAGATGGTTTCTAGAACATTCCCACACACTCGATCACTCGAGAGCAGACACAGGTCACTCCTTCCCAGTTTCTAATACGGAGGATTCTCTCCCAGTTACGTGAAGACAAACCGAGTTTGGGAATTTCTGCATTTTGGTCTAAATTGTCATTGATCCTGTATCGTGAAGAAATGTAAATGCAGGGAAAACGTATTCACCCCTTTAATTGCCTGAGGGGCCTTCGGAACAGTGTCTCCTTCTCCCTGGAACGGGATCTCTTCCCTCGGGAACTTATCGTTTATTCAATTCACTGACGTCCGGCCGTTCACAAACAATGTCAGGGACAGAACGTTCCGGGCAATGTCAGTTATAGAATGTCGGGGACAGAACTTTCCGGGGAATGTCAGTTATTGAATGTCAGGGACAGAACTTTCCGGGGAATGTCAGTTATATAATGTCGGGGACAGAACTTTCCGGGGAATGTCAGTTATTGAATGTCAGGGACAGAACGTTCGGGGAATGTCAGTTATTGAATGTCGGGGACAGAACGTTCCGGGGGATGGCAGTTATAGAATGTTGGGGACAGACCGTTCCGGGGAATGGCAGTTATAGAATGTCAGGGACAGAACGTTCCGGGTGACTCTTCACCATTATCTTTCCCCCCCATCCACCCCACCAACGTGATGATACTCTGATCAGCACAGCGACCTCTGCTGTGATCACCCGTGAATTCATCTGTAAACCAGGAGCAGTTCCCCTCCCAACCTGTAGGACTGTGTACACCACCCCAGTGCATTGATCTGTAAACTAGGAGCAGTTACCCTCACAGCATGTGGGACTGTGAAAAAACCTTCCCAATGAATTGATCTGTAAACCAGGAACGGTTACCTCCCCAACATGTAGGCCTGTATACACCACCCCAGTGCATTAGTCTGTAAACCAGTAGCAGTTATCCTCCAAGCATGTAGGATTGTATGCACCACCCCAGTGCATTGCTCAATAACACTGTGTTAGATCACTGCCCAGCGCGGGGAAAGTTGCAGCCCATGCTGGATGTGACAGGATGTGAAGCTCCCATCCATTTACAGCTCCATATCTCCATGGTGCCATGATAAGGGGTTGCTGTGGGTGTAAACATCACTGCCCGAGAGAGATGGCGGGTAAATCAGCTTAAATATCACCACATGGGATGGGTTTGGGGTATAGAAAAAGAGGGGGAGACTGAGAGACAGTGTCATGGAAGGATGTGTTCCCACGTTTCAGAATGCTGAAATGTAGACACTTTGATCGCATCCTGCAACATGACCCAGTCTTTCCAGGAAAGATGGAAAGAAGGGGTAATAGTGAGAAGTCAGGTGAGGATTTGTTCTGCAGCTTTGTAACTGGAAGGGGTTTCAACAGAATCTAAGACTCATTGGGCAGATTCTGACAATAATTTCTCTCAGAGCCATTTTAATTGAGTGTGACAGAGGGATCATCCGCACGAGGCAGAGCTAGTTCCCTGGTGCTATCTTATCGAACTCACCTCATTAACTACCCACTCCACCCCATTGTGCCCCTCTCATTCAATATCAGCCCAATTCTCCCACCCATCATGGTTGGAGGTACACACTACCGCCTGGGTGCCCCTGGAGATTCCGTAATCTCTGGCACGAGTGTCATGTTTAACAAGCCAATGGGCACATGTTTGAGCTTTCTCCGTTTGGAGCTGCCCTGCATAGTTTACCCCGAGCATGGCAGATAAGGGGCAATTAAACCACGGTTTGTCGACAGGGGCATGGAGCTCCTGGTAGATGGGCTAGTACAGAGTGGGACCATTCTCTTCCCAGAGGAGGCCAGACACACCGAGTATGGTCTGAGCTCCCTACCCAGCTCAGTGAAGTATCTGCGGTCTGAAGAAATGTCCAGCAATATAGGACAAGCAGCAATAACCTTCCCTGCTCTGCCAGGGTAAGGGTCACTGTATACTCTCTACTCCCTCACACTCACTGTAAATCTGTTATAGCACCGCCCCCCGAACAAATCTCTCTCTCTCTCTCCCTCTCTCTCTCCCGCTCCCCCGCCTCCCTCCACTTCCCCCCACCCCCTCCACATTAATAACACTGGATGGATACAACACTGTGGACTGACTCCCTCCGGACACCTCACCATGACCCTGTCCCCCACCTACAGCAGGGCCACCCACCCCCTCCCTTCCTCCCATTCCTGGAGAAATAGACTGGAATAGGTCAGAAAGGGCCAAGCCAGGTGCCGGAGTGCCCGATACCCATTCCCTCCCACCCCCTCCCCCCTGCCATGTGGGGAGGACCCTGTTAGGAGCCGGAGAGGACAGGGACACCTCGTGTGGAGATTCTGAAACATTCACCTCCCACCGACCGAGTAAGGAGCAATGTTCAGTGAAGGACAATTCTCACTATAAACACACTGGTAGCTCCGTTTCCCCCCGGCACAACTTAGAAGCCGTGGTCCTGATGCCATCTCCCTTTTATATCGAGCTGTTACAAATGGAATCCCCACGGTCTCGGTGGGCAGGAGGGTGGGCTCACAACACATCGTCACCCCCACCTCCCAGAAAGGGAGCACGGACGCTCCCTCTTACACCTCCCCCTTTAAACAGCTCAGATACTGAAACTAATCTGTTATAGCTTCTGCTCTCCTCACTTGTCCTGATATCTTCAATAATCTGTGCTCATATACACCCAGCGCTCACTGCTCCTGTAGCGCCTTTATAGTGGTATAGCCTGTTTTAAACGGTGTTTCATTGTCTTTCCGACCAAAGTGCATCACCTCACACAGCTCTGCATTAATCCCCATCTGCCTTACACTTGAACACTACACCAACGTATCACTGTCGTGTTAGAGTTCCACACTGTCCTCCAAAGACTTCAGAGTTCTTCCAGGTTTGGTGCATCTACAAACATTGAGATTGTTATAGTGTCACAGTCCCCATGAAACAACTGAAATCCTGCCATACTCATGATTGTGAGCAAGTGAAATACTGATATATTCCCACGGACAGAGTCAAATAATGACATGCTGTCAATGGAGCAACAAAAATTCTGACACTTACGAGACAGAGTAGATGAAATATTGACAAATCACAGAGTAAGAGAAATCCGGATAGGTTCCACTTATCTATATTCATCAGGGTATAATGTGATGAAGTTGAAAGCATGTACTGTACCTTTAAGAGAGAGAGAATGCTGTTCTGAACTGAGAGTTTACAAGAACCTGTGACATGAGAGGATGGCAGACCCAGAAACAGTATATTGTTATAGAGCTTGAGTCGGGTAATAGGTAGTTAAGAGAAAGGGGTTATAATAGTTGTGAATAGTTAATGTAAAATGTTCAGTTTCAGAGTGAAAAAATAAATTGATGTTTTTATTTAAACAGTGGAAATTGGCAGATCTGTCATTCATATTTTAACAGTTTACGAGGCGAATTGAGTATTTCTTTATGTTTCATTTAAGTTACCAGATGAGCTTCACGCCCTGTCCTAACCATTCCCATGTGTGTATCTGTGTGTCTCTGTGTGGGGCAGATCTGGCAGTCTCTGTGGTGCTTAAAGTGATGCAATGCCACCCTCCGCTGGCCTCCACACGCTACTGCACAGGCATTGGCAGAGGGTGAAAACCAACAGGGATTCATTCAGAGATGGGGAGGGAGAGGGCAGCTGCTCACAGCACCATCCAAACTGATGTCTTATCCATGGACTGATCTAAATGTCCTTTAAACGTTGGAGCTGTCCCTGTTTTCACCACTTCCTCTGGAAGGTCATTCCACACGCAAGCCAGATTCTGTCTAAAATAATTACCTCTCATGACTTGTAAATCTTTTTCCTTGCACCTTAAAATATCCCTCAGTTTTGAATCCCCACTTCGAGGGAAAATACATCAGCCCTTCAGCTTATCTGTACCCCTCATTATTTTAGAAACCTCTGTTAAGTTACCCCTTCACCTCATACTCTCCAGTGAAAAAAGTCCCAGCCTACCCAGCCTCTCCTTATAGCTCAATCCCTCCTTTCCCAGCAACATCCAGGCTAATCTCTTCTGAACGCTCTCCAGCTTAAAAATATCAAAGTGAATAGTCAAGGTGTTTTCTAAGTGTACGGGGGTCCAAAACTAGAGGACATAGGCTTAAGGTGAGAGGAGAAACATTCAAAAGTGACCTAATGGTAACTGTTTCACACAGAGGGTGGTGTGCGTATAGAATGAGTGGGCTGGATGACCAGACAGGACACAGTATTCCAGAAGAGGTCTCACCAATATCCTGTACAACCTCAACATGACGTCCCAATTCCAATACTCAAAGGTCTGACCAATGAAGACAAGTGTGCTAAACACCTTCTTAACCACACTACCTATATGAGAAGCAATTTTTAAAGAATTATACCTGACGGCCTAGGTTTCTGTTATACAGCACTGCCAAAGACCCTACTTTTAATTGTCTAGGTTCTGCTCTTGTTTGATTTACCAAATCCAATACCTCGCATTAATCCAAACTAAACTGCATCTGCCACCGCTCAGCCCAGTGTGTGATATTACTGTCATCCCACCGCCCCCCCCCCTTCAATTTTAAAATGCCCATCCCGCTCCAGGATTCATGCACACTCCGGCCTTGATTTTCACAAAGACCCTGACCTTGGTTTGCCTTGTGAGGTTTGGGGGAGAAGGGATAGATTGCAGACACAACCAGTGGGGAGGAGAGGCTGGACAATAATCAGTGGTCTGGTATAATTTCATGGTTTTAGGAAGAGGGCAGTCGCACGTTAGAGTTGGCGAATACTGATCCGTGTTTTGGGGCCAGAAATTATGGTCTTTCACCGTCTCTGGTGTTCAGTAATAAATATCTATTTGAGACCCTTCATTGTGAAGAGTGTGTCTGCAGGATTTCTTTCCCTAATATTGCAGACTACCAATATTAGCGATTAAAGATGTTCATAGTTAATTTCGATGGCACAGCACATACACTCAACATCCTACTGTTGAGACAAATATCTTGCATTTGTTTAACAATACAAAGTGCTTTGTGTAATTCAGTAATGGTAACCTGATTATAATAAATCCACACCGAGCTGAAAGTGGGCACTAAAATATGACCCAAAATCTGGGTATGGTTGTGTGGTGGGTAGTGTCCCTGTCTCTGAGCCAGAGCACTGTATTTGAGTCCAATTTCTAACTTGTAGTGTTCCTAGCTCTGGGCTAGAAGCCTGGATTCAAGTCCTGCCTGTTGCAGAGATATGTCCCAGCATGTCAGGACAGTCTGATGAACAAACACACAGGAGAATAATGTTACAGCTTTCTGGGTATTGCTGAGTGATGCTAGTGTCCTTATCTCCGGGCACAAAGGTCTGGCTGTAAATCCCACAGAGGTGTCTCATGATACATCTGAACAAACCGATTAAAATGGATTTAGAATTGTCACTTGGTGGAGAAGGAAGAGGTGTCACTATTGCATTTCAGAATTTAGGCCCAGGATGAGTGAAAACACAGCCACTCGTGTTGATTGGAGTCACATTTCGCAGCAGTAAAGGTTTATAAAATCTGAACAGTCATGGATAGGGTGAGTTGTCAGGGATTTTCCCCAGGTTAGGGACGTCCAAAACTAGAGGGCATTGGTTGAAAGTGAGAGGGGAAAGATTTTGGAGAGGCTTAAGGGGCACCTTTTCACACAGAGGGTGGTGTGCATATGGAATGAGCTGCCAGAGGAAGTGGTGGAGGCTGGTACAACTACAGCATGTAAAAGGCATCTGGATGCTGACAGACCTGCCGAGCTTTTCCAGTAATTTCTGTATTTATTTGAAAAATGCATTCATTTTAACACAGGTATTCTGAATAAATTAAACATTTTATTTTTTAATGACGCAGGGCCATGTAAACATATTTCAATCGACCGAGACCATTTTCTGCTAAGGGTATGGCTCTGTGTATGACAACAGCAATGATGTACCGACATAGACCAGGGAATGTGATGGAGACATAGTTTAGACAATGTACAAGGAGAACTCACATGGTCCAGTTTGGGAAAGGATCACATTACTGTGTGATTCAGCTCAGAAAGGGAGAAAACGTATTCTGCCCGAGAAGGAATGGTCTATTGCACTCTCTCTCCTTCATTGTTCCTCATCACAGCAATGTGTGCGAGCTAAAAAAAAAATCTACAGTCGTCATTACCATTCTTATTTTTATGGAATCCCTGCAGTGTTGAAACAGGCCCTGCGTCCCAACAAGTCCATACCAAACTTCTCAACCCATTCCCCTACATTTACCCCTGACAAATGTACCTAACCTAGAAATCCCTGAACACTACGGATAATTTAGCATGGCCAATCCACTGAACCTACACAGTTGGAGCTTTAGTAGGAAACTAGATCACCCATTTAGAAGCTCACACAGACAAGGGGAGGATGTGCAAACTCCACACAGACAGTCATCCAAGGCTGGAATCTAACCCAAGTCCCTGGTGCTGTGATGCAGCAGTGCTAACCACCGTGCTACCCTTTGGGTGATCCCTGACCAGAATTCAATGGAATCTCCTCACTGCCGAAAGCAAAGGGAATTCAGCTAAATCCAACTGTCCCAGGATGGTATCCCACTGCTAGCAGCTGTGTGAGTACAATATCTTCAGAAGCAGAATAACGTTCTGGACAATCTCACAATTTTTCCTTTTGTCATCAGATCCAATAATATCTGGACAAAGTTCTTTCAAGTTATAATTGCAGAGATTTTGTGTGTGTGTGTGTGTGTGTGTGTGTGTGTGTGTGTGTGTGTGTGTGTGTGTGTGTGTCAACGTTTTTAGAAAGGGAAATTTTGATTATATATTTGCAATACCCAAACAGTTTGCCATTCATCTTTCCATCATAGTTTGAATAACATAGCTCTGGATCATAAACATGTTTTAGCAGATTAAAGAAACTAGCCTGACTTG
>NW_025210473.1:0-2169 GCF_004010195.1 Chiloscyllium plagiosum
GTTATGGCTGAGATGATAATAACAGGAATCTTTTGTTGGAGCTGGATTTGCAGCGACCAACCTTGATACGATCCCACATAAACTCTGTAGCTGTGGTTAGCACATTACAGAAAGTAGTTGACTGTCATTTGAGAGAGTGCCTCCGAGATTCATCACGATGATGAAGGAAATTTTCAGTTATGAATTGAAGTTGGATATGGTTGGGTAGATAATTCGAAAAACAAAAAGTAGAGAGAGATCTCATAATGATGCATAACGTTAGAAGGGGCACGGATACGGTTAATAGAATGCAGATTTTACCCTGATTGGATTGTCATTAAAAATGGGCATCAATATAACGTGAAAGGCAGAACATTTAGAGTAAATTCAGACTCAGTCTTTTGCCCCGAGAGGATGGAGGCGTCTCGACTATGCAGCCAATAAGTACAACTCAGGCGGGAATCCTCACAACTTCGACTAAAGTTATTGGAGGAGCGGTGAACGCTGCATAACATGCAAGGCAGTGGGCCTAATATTGGTGGTACATAAAACATAGAACATAGAAAAATACAACGCAGTACAGGCCCTTTGGCCCTCGATGTTGCGCCGCTCCAAGCCCACCGAACCTCCACTAGCCCACTATCCTCCATATGCCTATCCAATGCCCGTTTAAATGCTCATAAAGAGGGAGAGTACACCCCGCATCTGGCAGAGCATTCCATGAACTCACGACTCGCTGAGTAAAGAATCTACCCCTAACATCTGTCCTATACCTACCACCCCTTAATTTAAAGCTAGGCCCCCTCGTAATAGCTGACTCCACACGTGGAAAAGGTTCTCATGGTCAACCCTAATCTAAACCCCTAATCATCTTGTACACCTCTATCAAGTCACCCCTAAACCTTCTTTTCTCCAATGAAAACAGCCCCAAGTGTCTCAGCCTTTCCTCATACGATCTTTCTACCATACCAGGCAACATCCTGTAAACCTCCTCTGCACCCGTTCCAGTGCCTCCACATCCTTTCTATAGTATGGCGACCAAAACTGCACACAATACTCCAGATGCGGCTGCACCAGAGTCTTATACAACTGCAACATGACCTCAGGGCTCCGGCACTCAATTCCTCTACCAATAAAAGCCAGTACGGCATATAGTACGCCATATGCCTTCTTCACCTGGGTGGCAACTTTCAGAGATCTGTGTACATGGACACCAATATCTCTCTACTCATCCACACTACCAAGTATCCGACCATTAGGCCAGTACCCAGTCTTTTTGTTATTCTTACCAAAGTGAATCACCTCACACTTACCTACATTGAACTCCATTTGCCACCTTTCTGCCCAGCTCTGCAACTTATCTATATCTCGCTGGAACCTGCCACATCCTTCCTCACTGTCAACAACTCCACCGACTTTCGTATCATCCACAAACTAGCTCACCCAACCTTCTAGCCCGTCCTCAAGGTCATTTATAAAAATGACAAACAGCAATGGTCCCAAAACAGAACCTTGCGGAACACCGCTAGTAACTTCACTCCAAGATGAACCTTTACCATCAACTACTACCCTCTGTTCTCTTCCAGCCAGACAATTCCTAATCCAACTCACCCTCAATGCATGCCTCCGTATTTTTTTGCAGTAGACTACAATGGGGAACCTTATCAAACGCCTTACTAAAATCCATATACACCACATCTACCGCTTTACCCTCGTCAACCTTCTTAGTCATCTTCTCAAAGATAAGGTTTGTGAGGCACGACCTGCCCTTCACAAAACCATGCTGACTATCCTTGATCACATTATTCATATCCAGATGTTCATAAATCCTATCCATTACAATTCTCTCTAAGACTTTGCCCACAACAGAAGTGAGACTCACCGGCCTATTGTTACTAGGGATATCCCGACACAAGGGAACCACATTTGCTATCCTCCAGTCTTCTGGCACTATTCCTGTAGGCAACGAGGACATATAAATCAAGGCCAATGGCTCTGCAATCTCCTCCCTTGCTTCCCAGAGAACCCTAGGATAAATACCATCAGGCCCAGGGGACTTATCTATTTTCACCCTTTCCAGAATTTCCAACACCTCTTCCCGACATACATCAAAGCTGTCCATTCTAATTAATTGTGACTCAATAGTCACATCGGCAACAATGTCCTGTTCCTGAGTGAATACTGACGAAA